>NW_007726309.1:445985-495407 GCF_000696425.1 Galeopterus variegatus | reverse complement strand
GAATAAAAACTAAAACCATAATGAGATACAACTACACACCCATCAGAATAGCCAAAATTAAAAAGACTGATAATTCCAAATGCTGGCAAGGATATTGAGTAAGCAGAACGTGTATTTATTGGTGATGGGAATATAAAATGGCACAACCACATTGGAAAATTGTTTGGCAGTTATATATAAAATGAAAGTTCCACCCATCTCATGACCCAGCAACTCTACTCCTAGGTGCAGAAATAAAAACACATGTTCACATACAAACACTTGCATGTGAATGTTCATAGCTGCTTCACTTGTCATGATCAAGCCTGGAAACAACCTAAATGTCCTTCAACAAGTAAACAGATAAACTGTTGTAAATCCATCCAACAGAATTCTATCCAGCGATAAAAAGGAACAAACTATGGATAAATGCAACAGTATGGGTTGTAACTATCTACTACACAATTTCATTTATAGGAAGTTCTAAAAAGGACAAAGTTATTCCATGACCAAAGAAATTTTATTACCTTCGTTAATAAAATTGTTTCTTGGGAGGGATGTCTGGGAAGAGGCATAAAGAATTCTCTGAGATGATGTAAGATTCTCTGTTTCAATGAGCTCTGGGTTATATAGGTGTCTGCATCTGTAAAAATTTATCAAACTCTGCATTATACCTCAATAAGAATGATTAAAATAAAATGAAATTTAAAGACATTTAAATTGTTAAGAAAAAGTGAAGTATGAAACGGGTTTCTTTTTTCTTGCATTTTGTTATACAGGTATGGCATTTAGGTAAGCTTAGGTGCACGTAAATCCCCAGGAGAAGGCTGAAGTATGCAGGACTTTCCAAGTTTTATTTTGGCCACTGTTATGAGCTGACTTTTGTCCCCCCAAAATTTATATCTTGAAATCCTCATCCTCAGTACCTCGAAATGTGACCTTATCTGGAAATAGGGTCATTGCAGATATAATCAGTTAAGATGAAGTCATACTGGAATAGGGTGGGCCCCTAATCCAATATGATTGGTGTTCTTATAAAAAGGGGACATTTGGACACAGACACACACACACACACACAGGGAGAATGACATTTTCATGTTGGAGTTCTGCCGTCACAATCCAAGGAACTACCAGGAGTTCAGAGAGAGGCCTGGAACAGACCCTTTCCTAGCACCTCCAGAGGAAGCGTGGACGGCTCTGCCAACACCTTGACCTCGGACTTGCAGCCTCCAGAACAGTGAGGCAGTAACTGTCTGCGGTTTGATCCATCCAGTTTGTGGCCCTTCGTTAAGACAGCCCTAGCAAATGAACACAGCCACAGAACCTTTGTTTTTCTGTCTTCTGGTATCAGACTCTGTATAATGTCCCCTGTCCAAGGAAATAGCTCATTTACTTATGTTTCTTTTTCAAAGAGATAATAGCATCTATTGTGATACAGGCAGCTGCACTCACATAAATGAACAATTATAAAAATAAAAATGTCCTCTGACCTGTGTCATAAACAGACAACGTTCCAATGAACTTTCTCATTTTGTCTCCAACGTCTAGAAGGCAAATATCATTGTTCCCATTTTGCACACGAGACAAACAAGGACCCCTCCAATAGCAGCGAGACCTCAGCAGGTAAGCACAGCCCTTGCACCGTACCTAGATGTCAGATAATCTCCCTTTGGCCATCTCCCGTGGCCACTCCCTGCTGCTGATGAGGGTCTAGTCCAGGTGGAAGGAGGAAGGATGGAGAACCAGCATCATGAGCACCTGGCTGGCCTCCCTACACATTCCTGGTGTTAGGCGTAGGGCAGGCACAAACGCATAACAATTCTGACTCTGTCACTTGTTGACTGTCATTAGCGACCCAGACAGACCAGCACGCCTCACAGAGCCCTGTTTCTTTCCCTGCAAATTATCCTAACCCCTGGGCCACGAGGCTCCAGGGAGGACCAGGTGGAAGGAGCTCCCCTGGAGAACACCTGCAGCTTCCTCTTTGCCCCTGGTCACCTGGGCTTTCTCGCCCTGTGCATCCAGCCCTTTGGCTGCTTCACCCTGGCTGGCACTGAGCAGCCTCTATCGCACAGGAGTGGCCTGCAGCCGGGTTTGGGAAATGAAAGGCCATTTCACAATCTTTCCCAAAATGGGTTAAACAGCATGATCTCTCATTACCCATTGACAGAAATGGGAAATGTGGAATAATGTGCAATAACTAGTTTCAGCTGATTTTGATTTGAGATCTATGTCCTTTTTAACTGAGATAATAACACAGAAGCACACATTCATGAGGTTTGGTAAAGAAGACGCAGATTAACACCACAGTTAGATGACTTTTGAAGCAAAGCTTCTATTAAAGTTGCTGCCAAAAAGTCACTTTATCTTCCCTCTGATGCATCTCAGATTTTATCTACCCTTTTATTCTTTTTGTCCTTAATTTTAAATCCTTTTTTATTATTATTTTTTCCCATGTAAGCACCAAGGGGGTTGTTTGGTAGTCATTCTTTTGGAAGCAATTATCCACAAGAGAGGCGTTCACTTCATTTGGGTTGCATTTTATATCCAAACCATGATAAAAAAAAAAAAATGCACAAAATTGACTTTGCCTGTGCAGCTCAGACTGCAAAGTCCTTCCCTGTGAATTTCTATTCAGCCGCCGGTTGAACAAGCCTCTTTGGAAGACAGGGTGAGTGGCCGTCGCTTATACCACATTCTCTCCTGTAGCCCTAAGATGCACTCTTTGCTGCAAAACAGGGCAAATGAATTTTTTTCATTTAATTGCACGTTAATTCAGACCTTACAGACCCCAAGTTGTCTTCAAATTTGAAAGGGAAGTTTTTTCTTGCTTGGTCAAAAAAAGAACTTCACGATTGCAAAATCCCCTCACCTCGATGACTTTATGTGTTTTCATAGATGAGCCCCTCATGCCTGGGGCGGGGTGGAAAAGGCATAATTTCGGGCCTCAGCCCTACAAGACTCATTATCAGCATAAACTTTCTGTGTGAAGTCTCAGGTATCTTCAAATGTTATGTGAATATTGCATCCTACGGCATAACAAGTCTGCGTTTCATTTTAATATACTGATGATGTTTTAAATTTACTACCATCAGTCACAAAAAAAAAGTTTCCTACCTGTCTTGTAGTTATTCAGTGGGAGACGATTGGACTGATTTTTATTGATTTTTTAAAATGTGGCTGAACTAATGAGAACTTACCTCAAATTGTCCATTGGTATTGGCATCTAGGCAACTGCTGTTTCCTCTGCTTTGGTCTCACAATATCTTAAAACCCCAATCCATGCGCAAATGTGGATGGAAATATCACCTGCTCTTTTTCCACTGCATGGGCTTTATCCAGGCACTGACCAACAGGAGCAAACTTGAATACACCCAGAGTAGGACAGCACACACCTGCAGTTGGCTGAGAGTGACAAGGATTCTGTCTTCTTGCTGAGTGGTTAAGTTGTCTGTGTCTGATATACTGTCCAAAATATTTTACTATCTCAAGAGAATACTTGTCAATGGGCTTTTTCAATAAGAAGGCAACTGAGTGTTTGCTTTATTCTACCATCATGCTGTAATTTCATCCCGTGTAAATCAAGTCATCTGGGAGGTCTCATCTCGCACCCCACCCCCTCTCCCCACTGAACCATGCACATCACCCTGATGCAGCACTGTTACTGGGCATCTTTAGCATAGAAGGAAATGCAGCTTGACTCTGTATTGGTGGCTAAGAACAGTCAGACTTAGAGGAAAATATCTTCTAAATAAATAAACTCCATGAGCTGTGTTTATGATTAATGGGAACAATTCCTTTTTCATCTTATTTGGATATTTATAAAGTCTTTGCTTTTTATCTCCGTGGAGAAAAATAACCACACAATGCCCATGGAGCCAGCCCACACTGGCAGGGGAGCCAGCTGCAAAAGCACTTTCCACTCTGTCCCAAACAAAGAAGTGAGTGTTCAGGTCACCATCGTTCACAAAAGTGACTGCTGTGCGCACCACAATGGCCGGCTCCTGGAGGGGTGACTGCTTGGTGACGGAGCTTAGGCAGCTGCTGCCTTCAGGACCCCACCGCCAGGCTGGGATCTGTCCCCTCCACCTTTTGAGGTGGCTAATCCCGGAGCCTTGCACGGGCTCCAGCAGGCCCTGCCTCTGGGCTTTCCTTCCTGCATCTTCCACTGAATCCAAAAGTATCCATCCACCTGGAAAAAAATCAAGGAGGTGGGGGAGGCACCCTGATCCCCTGCCTTTAAACCTCAGAACGCTCTGTCAGTCCTGTTCTAGGCAATGACACATTCCCCTTCGATCATCTTCAATTACCTCCTACCAATAGACTGTGCCTCCCCCGAGGCAGGTCTATGTTCATCTGGTGTGTGTGTGCGTGTGCGTGTGTGTGTGTGTGTTCACACTCAGCCCAAGTCTGGCTTACATCTATTAAACAGCAGGAAGCACATGTGGACAGCTACAAAAAAGACTTCAATTGCAGTTCCATACTAATCACCAGGTATTAGTTTTTCCACTTTCCACCATGATATGTACCTCTCGGTAAAAAGTTGTGCTAAGATGAGTGCGTGTGACCAAATGTCTAAACCTTTTCTAAGTAAGCATATTAGTTTTTCCACTTTCCACCATGATATGTACCTCTCAGGGTAAAAAGTTGTGCTAAGATGAGTGCGTGTGACCAAATGTCTAAACCTTTTCTAAGTAAGCTCCACTGCTGAATGGAGTCCAGGTTCTCCTTGAGGCACCGTAAGGGGGACAAAGTAACTAAAATTGTGTGCTTTATCCTCGGTGGGTGTTCATACCAATGTTATTTTTCTGCATCACTCCTTGAGATGCAAGGCCTGGGGAGAAATAGTCTAAGTGACCCATCCTACCCCTCAGCTAAGGTGAGAGGGGCATTTAATTGGCGGACTCTCTGATAATGCATGCAACAGTGTCCTTTCCCCAAAAAACCAGGGCGCTCATGCCAAAGAAGAAGGTAACTAACAACAAATACCCTCTGCGAGAGGAAGGGACCGACAGCCATGGCCGTTGTCACAGGCGTTTGAGCCATGTTTGGGTTTTTTTTATTGGTTTTGTTTTGTTTTGGTTTTGAATATTTATTCTGTGATTTTTGTGTGTATTCAAAATGACAGCATTATAGGCAAACTTCTGACTGGGCGCAATTGGTTTAAAATTTTAACATACAATCATCTTCCATTTTATTAAAAGAGTAATTATCCCTTGTATTTTTTTTCTTAAACAAATTTTTAAAGGTCAATGACTTAAAAAACAATGACTGAATAGGTAGGAAATTGATATTCTTTTAAATGCAAAGGTAAAAAGTTGCCTTTTGCATCATTTATGAAGAAAACAAAACAGCAAGGGTCTGATGAAATTAATGGCTTAACAGATCTGAGGTTAGTACCGTTCACAACGACATGGATGGACTTAGAAAAAATTATATTAAGTGAAACAAGTCAGGCACAGAAAGAGAAATACCACATGTTCTCCCTTATTTGTGGGAGCTAAAACTTGAGCCATGTTTGTAATCCCACCCTCGCCTGCTGTAGAAAGTTGTGTTCTTTCCTATCCCCACAACTTTCTCATCAAAAACAAGATGATCCCTTACTGTGACATATTTCAGGTGAGCAGATGCCATTTCCTTAACTCAGGACATTTGTCAAAAAACTTTGACAAGTCCTTGTAAATAAAGACAAAAAATTCAAAACACGTGGCCACACCGTGTTATGAAGTGACAACGTGCATGTGGTTCTTTCTCTTTGGTGTCCTACCCTTGAAGCGAAACGACCTTTTCCTTATGACGAGACAAAAAATTCAAAACACGTGGCCACACCGTGTTATGAAGTGACAACATGCATGTGGTTCTTTCTCTTTGGTGTCCTACCCTTGAAGCGAAACGACCTTTTCCTTATGACAAAGAATTTATAAGGTTCCCCAGTGTTGAATCTTCTGCTTAAACTTTGATCTAGAACCAAGCCTCCTTCAAAGCAAGATACCCAAATCAGTATCCAAACCAAAAGCATAAAGCAATGGATTCTGAGTGCAGTGGCAAAGCCTTACTGTCAGAACTGGTTTCTAAGCCCAGCTCCACCGTTTACTGATTGCATGACATTGGGCAATGAATCTAAGACTCAGTGTCTTTGTCTAGAAAATGGGAATAAAAATAGCACCTACATTCTCTTGGGTATTGTGAAAATCCTCTGCAATAACATTTCCTCACCCTCATTTATCACCCCTCACCTCTGTGGCACTTAATGGACTGTCATTTATCGAGTGAAGGCTGTGTACTTGGAGCTTTATATATTACATGTCTATGCTTTATAATAACTTTATAAGTTTGTTTAATCCCCATTTTGCAGATGAGCTAGCTCTAAAGCTAGCAAGCTCTTCCAGATACTGATGGCTGCCTACACAATAGGAAACAGCATTAGCTAACGGGGGCTTTCCAGATGGCACCCCACGCAGAAGCACTGAAGGGTCAGAGGCATCGCTCCCTGCAGCCAGAGAGGACCTGGAGCTGACGGACCCCCCGGCTGGTCACCACCCCCCTCCTTCACACCGCCACGCTGCAAAACTGTTATCGCTATCATCCTCTATGGATGTCAAGACATTTTAAAAGATTGGAAAGCAGAGAGTCAAAGAGCCAAGAAAATCCCAAAAGGGTAAAATGGAGGTTGAATTATTTAAAGGCCCCAGTTCATTGAGTCATCAGAAAACCCACCTCCCTTCGCTCACTAGGGGCTTCTCAGGGACTGTCCCCACAGCCCATTTGGGCAGCCTGACTCTCATCTGCTTTTCAGAGAAGGAAACGTCCAGACAGCAATGCCTGTTCGCCTGGTGATCGGTCCCCAGGTGATCAGATTCCTTCTCTCCAGACTTGGGGAATAAAAGAGACAGGAAGAGGGAGAGAGGTCGGTCAGGGTGGGGAAGGTGAAAGAATTTCAATATCACATCTCGTTCCATATGCGGGCAAAATGAAAAGTCCTCATTATTAAATCACAAAGCAATTAAAAAATTAAAAATTTCATAAGACCCTACATGAAAGAAATACAAGTGTTTAATGATGGATTAGAAAGTGGAAGTAGGGGGAGAGGAAAAGTAAAAGCTGGCTTGTCTCGGGGGATCCCTCTCTGGCAGTGCTAGTGGTTTCTGCCTTCACCCTCGTGCCAGCCGCAAGAACTAATAAATTCCGGGCTCCCCTGCCTAGAAGCCAAGGCCGATTAATATCTGCCTACCTTGTTACCTAATTCATTATGGAATAGCAGTTAATTTGATTTGATATTATTTTAATAAAATTCTGTAATATATTAGATTGTTTCAGGCTATCAAAATAATTTTCCAATTATTACGGTTACTCAAGCAAGTCTTTTTTTTCCCCCTTCATGAGCGGCAGTTGGTCTGACTCAGAATACATTAGCTGCTGCAGCTTCATCCTGGCCGGGGGAGCGGGGAGCTATGCATGGCTACCCAGACGAGCGCCTGCCAAGAACAGGTGCCCGTGGTGCACGGCTACACGGCCGTGGGCCGATGCAGATTTATGTCCCCATGCCTCACTGACCAGGGGGCTGGCGTTCCTTCAACCACAGGGTTAAATGTTAAGAGCATGTTGAGATAAATGTATATTAAAAAATAGCTAACTGTTGAGACCAGTAAGTGGAGCACTGGCAATGGTTTGTGAGCAGGTGATCAATAATGCGTGGTGGAGAGTGTGTGCTCTAAAAGTTCAAGTCCAAGTGCGGGATTCACGATGTGCTCGCTCCATTGGCATCTGACTGACCTTCAGCTCATCTTGCCCAAAGCTGGGAGGCTTACCTGATGTGCAGCATGGTGTGCCGTATCAAGTTCGATGCCAACATATAATTGGCACTAAGAAATTAATACCCTCTTTTCCCTATCAATCCACACGGGGGGTGAGAAAGAGGGAGGATCAACCCTTCAGAGGAAATTTGGGGAAAAGATGCTTGGTATGGAGCAGGACGCCTGGGTTCAGGTTCTTGATGTGTGTGTTCCTTGTGTGGCCACAGTGAATGACGTGGGCCCTCAGTGTCTGCACCACAACTGGATACTAGTGTTCCTTGTCTTTGTCATTGCTGCTCTGGCAAGGCCTCCCCAGCATGCTGAGGTAGTTGATGTGCTCAACCGTTCATTCATTCATTCATTCAGCAAATGTTTCCCGAGCTCCTCGGATGTGCCTGGCACCTCGGATGTGCTGGACAGAGTCTCCTCCTGACCCCACACAGAGCTAGGGGGACACCAATGTAACATCGACAGCCAGCTGCATAGTAGGCTCTTAATGCATACGGTTGAATGAATTTATCAATTGGTCACAAGGGTGCCATACATTAACTAAATAATCACATAAGCAAATTACAAATAAAACAATCAACCAACTGTATAGGTAATTAGGATCTATGAAGGAAAAGCGTGGTGGTACAAGAGCTGATAACAAGGGGACTTGGTCCATGAAGTCACAGAGACCTAGACAATAAGTAGGGGGTTGCAACTGAGGGAGTAGGGGTTTGCAACTGAGGAGGGAGGGAACTGTGCTCCAGTGGAGCACAGCACAAGCAAAGTAGGATTGGCAGAGGGTTTCAGGGAACAGAAAGAGGCCACTGTCAGGGAGTGGAAGGGAAGTGAGTAGAGTCCAGGTCCCCAGGGCAAAGTAGGGGGTTGCAACTGAGGGGGGAGGGAACTGTGCTCCAGTGGAGCACAGCACAAGCAAAGTAGGATTGGCAGAGGGTTTCAGGGGACAGAAAGAGGCCACTGTCAGGGAGTGGAAGGGAAGTGAGTAGAGTCCAGGTCCCCAGGGCACCTGGCCGGTGGGCACATTAAGGTCAGTGGATGTGACCTTATGAGCCTTGGGATGCAATGAGGGCCCTCTAGTGTGGAGATGATACGATATTTATGTCTTTAAAAGCTTGCTCCGTGCAGTGCAGAGAATGGACTGGCGCAGGCAAAAGCAGAAATGGGCAGTCCATGAAGAGGACATGGCAGGTGCCTGGGAAGAGGTGAGGTTAGCCTTGAATGGGCAGACACCAGGATGAGATTCTGGAGTCAGCGGGATCACTCACACCCATGGGCAAGGCATGGGAGATGCTCTGAGCAAAACTGCCCATACAGAAGGCCTCCTGGCTTTTGGCCATGCCCAGCCACCCTCCACCTCACCCCAGGACCCCAGGCAGCCACAGGCCTCTTGTCGCCATGGCTCCCTTTGCCTCTCCCATGAAGGCCCAGAATCCATCTTGCAGTCACTTCCTCCATGCCTCTGGGATGGGTGCAGAAGGAGTTACAACCCACCAACTCCCCCCAAGGAGGAGGAAATGACCCCAGTATGGCCCAGCTCAACAGTTTGTCTGAGTTTACCTCCCTGTCCTTGAAATGTAGGACTGGAATGCACTTCCACCTGAAATGAAAGAATTGTCACTGGTCTCCACTGTCTGTCATGGAAAGTGATGGTGCCTCGGGGGTGGGGAAAGGGATGCTGAGAGGGAAGTGGGTGAATAGACTCTGATCAGCAATGGAGTGGGGCGATGAGGAGGACCCAGGCCCAGAGGAAACAGCCTGGGAGGTTGACTCCCCAACACACTCTGGCTCTTGCCTTCCAGTCCAGACCCAGTGAGGACACAGCTAAGAGTGGTGTCACCTGGGAATGTTGTCACCTGGGAGTGCTGTCTACTGGGTAGGGGGGGACAGGGAGCCAGAAACATACAGACCAGCTCCCAGGATCCCTGAGACTTCCAGGGTATTTCTGTCCATTCTCAGGCCTCTGAAAACTTCCCTGGAAACCAAGCAGCCTGCCCTCAGTGTGCTACGGATTAGACAGAGACAGTCACTTGGCCACACCTGAGTCGAGCATTACATGGGAATTAGGGAGGAATGAGCCCCTGAGTCCAGGCTCCAGCACCCAGACCGCAGGAGCTCAGAGGCCAGGGAGCAGGAGTCTCGCATTCACCGAGCAAACACGTGCTGAGCTCCTACTGTGTGCTAAGACCCAGCTGCACGCCAGGGCCCCAGGGATGAACAGCACTGACCCTGGGGCCTCAGAGGATGGCTCGTGGCTTAGTGAAGGGAAAGAGGACAGGAAAGGCTGCTGGAATGAAAGGTGGCACCACCCAGGGAAGGCTTCCCCACAGGGGATGTAGGAGGTACAGGTGAGGGGCTCGAAGGACCCTGTGGTGCAGAGAGACACTGCAAAGCGGGCTGGGGGATGATATGGTGAGGGTGACAGAGCCACAGGCTGTAGGGGTAGGGAACCAGCCAGGCACAGGAAGTGTCTTCTAGAAGAATGACTGCATGGAATGAAAGGATGGGTTGGACAGGAAAAGGCACAGGCTGGCAGCCTAGGGGACCATAGGGGTGACCTGAGCCAGGGCCTTGATACATGGTCAAGCAGAAGTGACCAGAGATGGACAGAGGAGCAGAACAGTACAGGCTTGGAGGGCAGGTGGACAGGGCGTGAAAGACGCAGGTGGGCCAGGGGCTCCCAGTTTCTGGGTAAATGAGTGGAAATACCTCTACCCTGCAGAGACTGCAGGAGGACTGAGGTGGGGGAGCCAGGGGATGACTTTGAGCTTCCTGCAGCATCCGGGCCGGGGTGACCAGTTAGCTGTGGAAATGTGTGTTTGAGTCTCAGAAAGCAGCCATTTGATTTTTTCTTAAGTAATATGTTTGAGAGCCTCCTACGGCCTGACATTTGACACCAAGCAGACTGTCCCACATGCAGGATGCTTCTGGGAACTCAGGAACGAAACCCCATGACTCCGGCCCACTACCCTCTTCAGCTGGATGGCTCCTCCAGCTGGAGACCCCAGCAGAGAAACAGACAATGAATCACTTTGTTCCTGTCACTCAGTGGCTGCTCTTAGGTGGAGAGTGCCAAGAGCCACATGCTCCTGTTCCAAGTTGGGGACTCTAAGGAAATGTCGTGCCATGGTTACAATGTGCCACATCATCTCAAGCCCAGGAGAAGGGGGCATTTCTGTCTGTGATTTGACATTGCTTTTGGTAAATTCTCACTCTGGTGGGTTTATTGTCTAACAGGAAGTTCTGTCATGAGACATAATAGAGAACAGGGACTTCATCATGCTGGCTGGCATCCCCTGAAACACTGTACCGTGATTCCTTGGAAGGCCGTCCTTCAGAGGTAAGCTACCTGGTGTCAGAGTGACGTCTTAATCTTTCACAGATTCCGGTGTGGTGGGGTGAATGGTGCCCTCCCCCCAGAAGATAAGTTCACCTGGAATCTGTGAATGTGACCTTGTTTGGAAAAAGGGTTTTGCAGATGAAATTAAGGATCTTGAGATGAGGTCATCCCGGATTATGTGGGTGGACCCTAATCCAATGAAGTGTTCTTATAAGAGAGAGGTAGAGGGAGCTTTGAGACACATGGGAAGACGGAGGCAGGGATTGGAGCGATGCTGCCAGAAGCCAAGGAATGACTGGGCACCCGAAGCTGGAGAGGCGTGGGAGGACGCTCCCCTAGAGCCTTCGAGGGAGCTCAGCCCTGCTCCTTGATCTTTGACTTCTGGCCTCCAGAACTGTGAGACAATAAATTTCTGTTGTCTGAAGCCGGCCAGTTTGTGGTACTTTGTTACAGAAGCCCTAGGAATGAATCCACCTAGGTTGTGTAAATACACAACTTTTAGATCAGAAAGCCAATATGTGAGGATTTCAAATAAAATAATTACTAATCAAATATATATATAATATTTAATATTTAATATATATATATATATTCCCAGCAGAAAGGCTTAAGCATTATGTATAACATATACATTCAAGAATTTTATTAAGCAATATCAACTGAAGTTAATGGTAACTAAAATCTGAATTGCCGTACACAAATGACAAAGCTATGCCTCGCACTTGACACGGTATTGTAAAGGTTATCATCTTCCAGTTTTCCTACATGCAAACTGAGGCTCAAAAAACTGATGCTTTTAAAATCTCACATCTAGCAAGCGGCAAATCCGTGACCGAGTCCCCGGGCTTCTGAGTCAACAGCCGATTTCCTCGTTTCAGGAGCTGCTCCCCCGCAGCAGTGACTTTTACAGTGTTGTAAATAGCTTATATTTCAAAAAGGTAATATATCTGAGAGAGGCAGTATTTGACTCAGAAGAAATCAGTCTAGTCAACCAATGTAAATGTCCACCCCTCCTGAGGAAATCCTGTCTCCAAGTCCAAACTTTGAAACCCAGAAGCTCCGTTTGTCTTGTCCACATGAGACCAAAGGTTAACATTTCTTTCAAAGACATCTTTAATACATAATCAGCTAATACGATGTCAGAGCCTCAAAATTGCTACAAGATGGTTATAAAGTCTTTGTGTGGACAACTTTTCCATTTGGTGGTAAAACTGGAAGGCCTTATCACTCTTTTATAACTTTCCATATAATTTTTATGAAACCAAGCAGCCAGCATCAAAGACTACAGGCTGAAATTGCTCTTGTGATCCAAACCAAGTGGCAGAATTGAGTCCTGAAAATGTTAAGGCTCATATCTGGTTTATGGCCTTCCCTGATGACTTGGTCAAAGAACATAGCCTAGGCGTAGACAGATGCAGGAGGAGGCTCAGATCTAATAATCATGCTCGGTTGCTGAAAAGAGCCATAGAGATGGAGGTGATGGAATGTGGACCCCTGTCCCCTCCCTCACCACATACCAGAGTACAATGGAAGAGAAACAGAGCCTGGAGGCAGGGTGGTCTATGCCTGGGTCAGCCAGCAGGTGAACCACCTCACTGAACAGGTACAAATATCGAGTGCCCCAACTAAACACCCAGTGTTCATTTTAACACACACATAAAGGTTGAAAGAAAGAGTTCAGAGTTTGGAGTTCATCAATGCTGGGTCCAAATTCGCGACTGGATTCTTACCTGCTGTGTGACACCAGGTAAGACATTTCACCCTTTCAGCCTCAGTGACCTCAACTGTCCAAGGGAGACAGTAATGCCACCTTGCAGGGCTGATGTGAAGACTAGAAAAAATATTTGGGAAATTAGAGATAACATGGACAGTGACTGTTATTTTTAGGAACATGAAAGGAGGTGAAACAATTTGTGGGATAATTAAAAGCAGACTATCCTGAATTCTGAAGTCAGACAGACCTGAATTTGAGTTCTGCCACTGTCAGTCACTAAGTGTTAAGTCTAGAACAATCTATTTTACTTTTCTCGGCCTCAGGTAAGAGGACGTAATGGTACCGACCTGTAGTGGGGAGGATGGTGGCCCTCCAAAAGATATGTCCACCTGGAACCTGTGAATATGATCTTTTTGGGAAAAGGGGCTTTGCATATGTTATTAAGTTAAGGATCTGGAGATGAGACCCTCCTGGCTTATCTGGGTGGGCACTAAATCCAATGACAATTGTCATAAGAGAAAAGGCAGAGGGAGATCACACACAGACACAGAGGAGAACACCACATAATAACGGAGAAAGAGACTGGAGTGATGTGCCTCCAAGCCAAGAAATAAGGGTCACCGGCAGCCACTGAGCTAGGAGGGGACATGAGCCAGAGTCATCCTCAGAGCCTCCAGATGGAGCCGACCCTGCCAACACCTTGATTTTGGACTTCCAGCCCCCAGAAGTGTTAGAGAATGAGCTTCTGTGGTTTTAAGCCACCCAGTTTGTGTTCATTTGTTACGACAGTCCTAGGAAATGCATGCACGACTTTAGCACAGCACCTGCATTGTGAGCAGCCCTCATGAAGGGGCAGCAGGACAGCCAGCAGAAACAGCAGTGACTCAGTCTTCAATGAGAAAGTCTCAACCTCACACTGCCTCCTGCACCTGAAAAGATCTGCTTGTGGAACACCTTATGAGAGCTTCATAGTGTGAGGAGTCTGTAGAAGATGTTAAGGCAGCATGGTGAAGGTCACATCAATGGCAGAGCTCCCAGCCTCCAGAGCCGTGAGACGATGGTGTCTGTTGCCTGTGGAGTTTTGCTACAGCAGCCCATCAGAACAGAAATACAGGCAGCAGGTCCAGCTCAGAGGAGGTTATTCGAGCCGGGCTTTTTTGGAAGAAGGTATTTACCAAGGAGAAGTAACGTATTCAACACCAGACCCTACACAGCTCGCAAATATACTTGGTTTGGCTGTCAGAGTGTTTTAACATTTTTGCATGCCAACCTTTAAAAATCAGATGTCACATAAGATTTGGCAACCCAGGACCTGCTTAGCATGACTTCAGTCAACTAGAGCTAAACAATAGCCACCCTACTTTAGACAGGACATGTCATCTCCAATTTGCCAGGGTCCCCATCCTATCCCACCCCAGTCATAGTGATTCCACCTGCTTGGTGCCCGTAGACATTTGAGTTTGCAGCCTCTAAGACCACAAACTTCAACTAAGCCATTAATCACATTGTTTGTTTTGTGGGGAGCATTGTTTTATTAAACATGTCACAAAATGAGCATTCAGCTGGAAAACATCCCAGAAATCCCTGAATCCCACTTCCCATTGTACAGAAGGAAACACAGTGGCCGGAAGACACAGGGATTTGGCCTGCTTTTCATATTCTTTTTGCATTTGATTTAATTACACAGCAACTCTACAAGTAGGTGCTGGTCTCTGCCTTTTGCAACAGCCAAAGATAGGTTTTGAGAAGTTGGGAGACTTGCCCAAGTTCACCCAGCTGGTAAAAGTCAGAGCTTGGAAGCGACCCAGGAGTTCTGACTCCACATCCGGTGCTTTTCCCACCACACGGCAAAGGCTGCCTCCCATGTAGAAAGGCTGTGGAAGTCAATGGGCAGTCAGAGACCCAGGGAGGCCCCAAACCACAGAGGCCCCAATGTCACCCAGCTGTCAACAGTAAGAGTGGCCAGCTGATGCTCAAATGGTTTTCATCTGTGCCACAAGCGTTTCTCTGAAACACCAAAAGTATGTTTAAAAATTTTTTCTCTTTAACACACACACACACACACACACACACACACAAATGTAGTCATGGGCTTGTTCTCTGAAACACACTTGAGCACCACCAGGCCCCACAGCCCGGAGACGGCCCAGCAAGCATCGGCCCTGGGCCACCAAGAAACTGTTGTTTCATATTAAGCCAATCTGGTCTAGATCAGAGATAAGCAGGAATAATTTCTTCAAATGAAAAAGCCAAATCTTTGAACAGAATCTCCCAGTCGACAGGCATAAGAGGCCAGGGCCTCGGGGTCTGAGCCCAGGACACGTGCAGGCATTCTGTCCGCAACAGGGAGAAGGGGAAAGATCACAGAGAGACATTATGGGCCTTCATGCTCACCTTGACCTCAGAAATGCCTCTCCTCACTGGGACAGTCATGGGACGAATGAATCACTCATTCCCCCTTGGCCTGGGTCAGGGCATGCGAGATGACAAAGCCACAGCCCCTGATTCTCAGTCTAAGAGGCGCTGTCATAACTCTCCCCCCCCACACACACACACGCATGAATGTGTCCTCCCAGTCCTGCCATCTCATCAAATGACTCCACCATCCACCCAGGTAGTCAAGTACCACCCCAAGTTACACCTGAATCTTCTGTCTCTTACACTTTCCTCTTCCAAGACAGAAGGCCGTCATCCCAGCCGATCTCCCAGACAGATTTCTATTCCCCCCACTGCCTGTCACCCTCTCCTGCCAGCTGCACCTCTGTCTGGGCTGCCGTGGGCTTTACCTGGACTGGACATCGGCCTCTCACTGGTCTCCCTGCTCCCGTTCTACACACCCCCCTCTGGGGAGTCCTTCAGAGGCTGAAGTCAAACCTCTTCCCAGGGTCACACCCTCCAGTGACTTCCCATTGCTCTTAGAATAAAATCGAGGGGGCCGGCCCGGTGGCACACTGCTACAGTGCGCCACTTGGGAGTGCGGCGGCGCTCCCGCCGAGGGTTCGGATCCCACATACAGACCGGCCGCTCACTGGCTGAGCGAGGTGCGGGAGCAACACCAAGGGTTGTGATCCCGTTGCCGGTCCCGGTCCGGTACGGGCGCGACACTGAGGGTTGTGATCCTTTGCCGGTCACGAAAAAAGACAAAAAGGAAAAAAAAAAAGAATAAAATCGAGTCCCCTCACTTACGTGATCTGACCCCTGTGCTCCCCACCTCAATGCACGGCTCATCTGCCCACACAGCTCAACTGTGCCAAGCGGTGCTCACCAAAGGGCCTATGACCTTGACCTTGCCTTGGCCCCAAGTGCCTTTCCTGGGCTCCCCAAACTGCCTGCCTCATCTCTCAGCCTCCATTCATTGTCTGCTCCTTGGAGAAGCCTTCCCTGTGTATCCATGAAGGAAATAGTGATTGTACCAGCTTTTGTGTGTCTTTGGGACTCTAATCGCACTTTTTCCTTTTGGCTTCTTTATTTGTGCATGTGTGTGCATGTCCATGTCCGTCTCTGTGTCTGTGTGTGTGTGTGTGTGTGTGTGTGTGTGTGTGTCTGTCTTCCCCACTAGACTAGAATCTCCTGGAGGGCAGGAACAAGGTTTGTTTTGATACTCTGGGGTAAGGTGTGGTTTAGAACTGTCATCGTAAAAGAATCTTCGAACTGAAAAGGAACTTGCTTAGTCCAATACACCATGAAGTACCCAAATCCCCTTTGCAGCTCCTTAGAGGCAACTGTCGGTCATCTGCTTGGTTGCCTCCTGTGACGGGGAACTCACACCTCCTGAGGGAGCTGCTCCTGTCCTTAGATGACTGATTACTAAGTAGCCATTTCTCATATGGAGCCAAAACTTGACTTCCTGTAGCATCTTCTCCCTGGGCCTCATTCTGTCCTTTAGGGCCTCCCAAAATAAGCTGTTTCTCAGTCCCCTGAATAACACTCCAGGTATTTGAAGACAGTGGTCTGGTTCCTCCTAAGTTTTCCCAGGGATGATGTCTCAGGTCCTCTAAATCTGCTCCTCATATAACTTCTCTGGGAATTCTTGGTCCATCACGGCCATCCTTCCTTGGACCTGTTTACAGCTCTGCAAAATGTTCTAATCAACGTTTTAACCAACCAACCCAACATGCCATCATGGTCTGAGTAGTATAAAGTAGAATTTTCTCTCTCTCATCCTAGATACTATACACCTGTTATTGCAACCAAAGCACTGACGGCTTTGGCAGATGTCCGTGGTCAGGTTTCCCAGAAGTGGACCCTTAGATGAAGATTCGTGGACTAGGGATTTACTAAAGAATTTCTTCCAGACAAAATCAGTAAGAGAGCATGGAAAGGCACACAGGGGGGTGAAGAAGCCCAGCAAGGCTGTGATCACAGGCAAACCCACAAAGGTCAGTGAGTGAGGGGAACAAAGAAAACACACACGCTCCACAGGCACTTCCTTCTCTACTCTCACTCAGCAGCAAGCAACACAGAAGACCGACTCCATGACCAAATGTGCAGGGATTTCTCCCCACTGGCAAGCAAGCCAGCAGTTCTTCAGCGGACTCCAGCAGAGTGTCTTCCAATTCAATTCCAATACTATCCACCTGGGGATAGATCAGATTGCACAGGATAACGGCTCAGTCCCCAAGACCACCCCCACTTCAGATGCCAGCCACATGTCCAGGCCTCTGGAACTTCTGTCCAACCAGCTATAAATCAGGGTTTCCATAACCCCCTCCTTGGGTGTGATTAGTTTGCTTGAGTGGGTCACAGAAATCAGGGAAACATGTACTTAGCATTTGCTGGTTTATTATAAAGGATATTACAAAGGATTCAGACAAAGAGATGCATAGGGCAAGGTATGGGGAAGGGGGTAGGGTCACTGTGACCCCTACCTCTGTTTGATCAGCAAATCTAACTCAGATTCTACTACCTTTCATTGAATGCCTACTCTTTGCATGACACGGCATTTTTTTCTTGATTTAGAGCTTTGCTTGAAATGTGAATCTCCCAAATTCCCACTGTGTCCATGAAGAAAAACTGCCCTTCGTGACTCAGGACCTGCATCTGGCCACAGCTGATCCAAGGTCAGACATCCAGGAGATGAGTTGAACCCAGGACCAGAGCACACCACAGGAATCCTGGGGAATCAGTAAAGCATTTATGGATCCTGCACATTCTGTAAGATAAAGGTGCTACTTACCCTAATGTTTTTCATGGAAGTGTGGCATAGGACCTAGAGGCCTTAAGAACTGGAGACTCTCTTCTAGGTGGAATGGCCTCTGGATGGCCTGAAACAATGGGATTCCAACAAAGGCACAAACTAGTGGGGAGAGAGGTGGATGGGCCATTGCCATCTCTCAGCCTAGATTTTTCCATTCATAAAGCAAGGATGATATTACTTATGCCTACTTCAGAGGGTTGTCCTGAAGATTAGATGGGACCATTGTGTTGTGACAGATGATCTGAAGACCCTGAAATGCTTAGTGTGCACAATGGGTAGAGATAAGCATGAAACTGAGGTTTCCTATGTCCACCTATGTCATATGCTCTTTTACTATGATTTTTAAATCCTTCCTTGAGGTTTTTTTTTAAACATCCCCTTAATAATTGGGTAAAAAATGAGATAAGAGAAAGGAAGTTTCCTTGTTAGTGGATAAATTTAGAACAACAACAAAAAAATGTTTAACTCTGGATTATGATCATCCACTGTCAAACAAATTCCATACTGTAGTGTCTGACAGACCCCATGTTAATTTTTAAGGTCAACGTTGAAAACAACTTTCTAATGAGGTTAAAAATGTGGGATAATTCTCCAGGCAATTAAATAAATATCATGTGCTTTATCTCACCCTAAATTTGCCATTTTCAACATTTCTTCTAAAGGGTAGAGTAGCTCTGTTGGACCCAATGATGTTTTCCCCCAATTGGATGGGATCTTGAAAGTTGCAGAACCATAGAGTCTCAGCACCAGGAGGGCAGAAGTTGTCATCTCATTGGAATCTCTCTTTTCAGGACACAGTGCTCAGATGTAGAGAGGGGAAGGAAATTTCCTGTGGTCACACAGTTAGTGGCAGAACCAAGACTGGAACCCACAGATATTTCACAGCAGATCTCTTACAGCTTGACCACGTGGTCACCTGGCTAAGCACAGGGTTTAAAGCTCCTTCGAGGCAATTCAAAAGCTCTCGGAGCAAAGCGCTCAGCCCTTTAATAGCCCGTAGCCTTCACATGTGAAGAAAAAGGAAGAAAATGCCAAAAAACTTGAAAAAGTAAAACGAAATTGAAGGATGCATACTTCCTGATTTCAAAACTTACTACAAAGCTATAGTAATTTAGACAGTATGGTATTGGCGGCATAAGGATAGACATGCAGACCAATGGAATAGAAATGAGAATCCAGAAATAAATCCTTTATGTTTATGGTCAATTGATTCTTTATAAGGGTGTCAAGACAATAAAATGGAGAAAGAATAGTCTTTTCAACAAATGGGGAAGGGATAACTGGATAGTCACATGCAAAAGAATGAAGTTGGACATCTCCCTCACTCCTCTACAAAAACTAATTCACATTGGTCCAAGCATCTAAATATAAGAGCTAAAACTATAAAACTCTTAGAAGAAAAAGTAGGAGTAAATCTTTGTGAGCTTGCGTTAAGCAACGTTTTCTTACATATGACAACAAAAGCATAGGCAACAAAAGAAAAATAGATAAATTGGACTTAATCAAAATTTAGAGCTTTTCGGGCCGGCCCGTGGCTCACTCGGGAGAGTGCGGTGCTGATAACACCAAGGCCCCGGGTTCGGATCCCATATAGGGATGGCCGGTTCGCTCACTGGCTGAGCGTGGTGCTGACAACACCAAGCCAAGGGTTGAGATCCCCTTACCGGTCATCTTTAAAAAAAAAAAATTTAGAGCTTTTCTACTTCATAGGATATCATCAAGAAAGTGAAAAGGCAGCCCACAGAATAGGAAACAATATTTGTAAGTTATATATTTGATGAAGAACTTGTTTCCAGAATATATAAATTGCATCTCTTTAATAAGTACACATATAACCTAATTTTAAAATAGGCAAAGGATCGGAATAGACATTTCTCCAAAGAAGATATACAAATGGCCAATAAGGACATGAGAAAATGCTCAATATCATTGGTCACTAGGGAAATATAAATCGAAAAGACATGAGACACCATTTCACACCCACTAGGATGGCTGGGATCAAAAGGATGGATGGTGACGGTTGTTGGTGAAGGTGCAGAGACGTCTCATCACTGATGGGAATATAAAATGGTGCAGTCGCTTTAAAAAAAGAGTTTGGCAATTCCTCCAAATGTTGAATGTACAGTTACCATGTGACTCAGCAATTCTATTTCCAGGTGGACACCCAAGAGAAATGAAAGCAGCCATTCACACAAAAACTTGTGTGTGAATGTTCAAGCAGCATTATTCACTGTCTGTACTCCAAAAAAGATCAAATGTGGAACCAACCCAATGTCCATCAGTGGATGAATAAAAGTGATGTATTCACAAAATGGAATATTAAGCAATAAAAATGAATGAAGTTCTACAAACGTGCTGCAATATGGATGAAACTTGAAAACATTATATGAGGTGAAATAATACCAGTCACAGAAGACCGTATATTGTATGATTCCATTTATTTGAAATGGCTAGAACAGGCAAATTCATAGAGACAGAAATAGGCTAGTAGTTGCCTACGTTTTGGAGACAAAAGGTGGGGAGAATGGAGAAGGATATTACCAGGCACAGGGTTTCTTCTTAGAATAATAAAAATGTTCTAAAATTAGATTGTGGTGGTGGTTGCACAGCTCTGAAATATACCAAAAATCATTGAACTGTACACCTTAAATGAGTGAACTGTACATATGCAAATCTTACCTCATTAAAGCTCTTTTTAAAAAGGGAAGAGGTAAATTTAAACATTCATTCATTCATGATTCAACACTCATTGAATGACTCTATGTTCTAGGTTCTGGGATAATCTACCCTACATTCTATTGGATGATGGACACAGAAAGCAAATAAACAAACCACGGTCCGTGGGACAAATCCAGCCCATTACCTCTTTTTGTAAATAAAGTTTTATTGAAACACAGTCACACTCATTCATTTACAGAGGGTCTGTGGGTGTTTTCATACCACGACAGTGGGGATGAGTAGTCGCAACAGAGACCATATTGCCCACAAAGCTGCAGATATTTACTATCTGCCCCTTTATTTAAAAAATTGCCAATTCCTGTAATGGTGTCAGGTAATGATACGTGCTACAGGATAAAATAAAACAGAGTAAGAGGATATCAAGTGGCTGGAGATGCTATATTAAGGAGGTGAATAGAGAAGATCTTCCTGAGAATGTGGCATTCGAGTAGAGACCCTAGAGAGGGAGGGGCTGGAGTGAGGCATGTGATCCCAGGAAGAGGGAACAGAGAGGGCAGCCCAGGATGTGACCGGTGCAGGTCTGTGTCCCAGGACCAGTGAGCTCCCAGGGAGTCACAGGAGGGAACATCAATGCTCAGATAACTGAGGCCATGACACCGACCAGGCCGGTAGATGACTAAAATCATTTCAGAAAATCTGAGGAAAGCAGATGCCAGAATGCATTTCGCTTTAAGATGAGAGAGACTCTTAGCCAAAGAATCCCAAAAGCCACTGATGAGAAGTTGATTAGATAAAGCAGAAATGAACGGCTCTCCGGCATTCATCTCTCAGGCCAGTGGAAACTGAAGCAGGACACATAAGGAGTGCTATGGCAGGAGGACCGAAGTGAGGAAGATAACTTTGTCACCTACTGGCTGTGTGATGCAGTAATGCATTTATTTACATATGTCCTTATCATCTCAGGTTAGGCCCCTCCTTCTCTGTGTTGCAGCTTCCTCTGATGTGAATGATTGTCACATCCACCTCCCAGTAGGTACAAGTGCCCACCCCGAGAGTGGACGCAGATGATTCCTCAGTCTGCACTGTGGAAGCTGAAAGTGACGGGTCATCAGGGGTAGCCGACAGAGTTTACAGTCTTGAAGGTCAGCTCCTCTTGGAGGGCCACAAGTCTCTGTGCTCAATTGACAAACACCCCAGGCAGAGGTACAGCATGCTCTACTGCCTAATCCAGGATAAGAAGAACACAAATATCACAGCTTCACATCTGCAAGCCTCCAATAAAACAACACAAAATAACACGCTAGAGGATATAGAAAATTCCAGTTGCATCTATTCACAAGGTCAGCATGAAGACACTGTCCAGAATGTTTTGGAAATACTTTGAAAGCCTTGATTCATTTCATGGTGTGGTTGGGACATTCTTTTCTACTCACCTAATATAGATCCAGGAGTACGAGAAAGCAATCATTGATCTGGCCGAGAGGGACCAGATGGCTTCACCGTGCAGTAGATCTTTCACGTGGCATTTGGTGGTGTGTGAGCAAAAACGTGTTTGCCTGCTCCTGTTGGGCAATTTGGGACCAGGGAACCTCACCCCATTGTTATCTTAATAGTAAACAAGTCCATTGCAGCTGAGAGGAAGAGTCTCAAGGCAATTTCTCTGTCCACTCTGCCTTGAGGGAGTCTTCAGTGCCACAGTCCCCAGAAATACCTCCTTTCCCTTTCAAAGATTGGCATCATGACAAAATCCAGCCCAGGGGTCCAGAACCGCTGTGGTTCCCCAACTCCAAGGGCCTCCTCCATACTCCAGTGGGTCCATTCATCTTTGGAAATTCTCCCCAACCTAGAGGACAGAGTCTCCCCCTCCCAAATTGCCCTTCACAAAGCTCATGACACCATCATCCACCTGGGAAACATTTTCACCCCCAGACCTAAAACATTTTCTAAAGCTAAAGAATCCTTTGCTCATGGGAAACCTTGGCCAGATGTCTGGTCTACGGTATAAAACAAATAAAAATGGAGAAGCTCTGGATGAACTGGTGGGTGTGGAGCTCCATCCCAGGCCACCAGTGTCTGTCCCTCCCAGTAGATGCCACTCCAGGGTCTGCTGGGGACCAACAAGAAACCAGAAAGCACTGTTCGAAAACCACAATCCAACCCAACCCTTTCATTTTACAAATGGGAAAACTGAGCCCTAGGGACAGGAAGGGCCTTACTCAAAGTCCATGGCAAAATTAGGCCCAGGCCCTGGACTCATAGTTCAGGAGTTCGTGAATTATTTCTGTAAAGGCTCCCTGAAAGGTCCAGATGGGAAATATCAAGGGAATATGGTCTGTTGCAAACACTCCACCCTAACATTGTAGTTCAAAAGTAGCCGTAGACAATACATAAATTAATGGTCATAATAGTATTCTAATAAAATCTTATTTACAAAAATAAATAATTTTTATACCCATATTCAAAGTAGCATTCTTCACAATAGTCAAATGTGGAAGCAGCATAAGCGTTCATTGACAGATGAATGGATAGATAACAAAACATCATTTAACCACACAATGGAATATCAGGCAGTCTTAAAAAGAAAGGAAATTCTGACGCGTGCTCAACACAAATGACCCTTGAGGAGTAAGCAAAGTTATGGTAAGTGAGATAAGCCAGACACAAAGGACAAATATTGCATGATCCCGCTTACATGAGTGGACAAATTCATAGAGATAGTAAGTAGAATGGGAGTGTCTAGGAGCTGAGGGACAAGGGAAGGGGACACTGATGTTTAATGGGTACAGAATTTTAGTTTGGGAAGATGCGAAAGTCCTGGAGCTGGATGGTGGTGATGGTTGCACAACAAGGCAAATGTACTTAATATCACTGCACAGTACATTTTAAAAGGGTTAAGGTGGTAAATTTAATGTTATGTGTATTTTACCACAATTAAAAAAAATAACAATTTTTTTAAAAAGAAGTGACGGGCCACATTTGGCCCATGAGCTATGGCTTATGACCCCCTGTTGCAGTACAAGTTGCATGTCTCAGGACAAAGGTGATCAGACAGCAGATAACTCGGAGGGATCTCAGGTGTTCTGGGGGTATGGGGTGGGTGGCCTTTGACCTCTAAAGCATCATGATCCATTGGAAAGAGAAGTCAACTGTGGGTCAAGGAGAGCTATACAGTAACATGTCACCCACCTGGAGCTATCCACTTTCGGTCACTCTGGCCATAGCCAGACTAAAACCAGTAGGTTTCATGGTGTGGCGGAGTGGTCAGAATGGGCACAGCATCAGACTAACTGCAGTTTGCATCCTGGAACCATTATGCATGGCATGTGCATTTCAGCAAGGATTTAGCTTTCTAAGCCTCAGTTTCCCCACCTATAAAATGAGTGTTTTGTACCATATAATTTCTTAAATTAGATAATAAGACCTAGCATGTGAGGTTATGCTAACATTTATTTTATAAAAACGTGCAAATAACCTACCATATAATAAAAGCTTAATGAGTGTTATCTAATTTCTTTTTGTTTCTGGATCTTAAATCAAGAATGACTAAAAAGTAAAGGACTCCCTGAAGGTAAAAAGGAAAACATTTCAAAACTTGAATATTAAAAAGCCAGGAGAATCACCAGGGAGCTGGCACAGCTGCTGAGACAGAGCCATTTCTACGCTTGCTGTGAACGATGGTGAGCCTTGAACACCGTGCAAAGATGTTGGTTGTTACTATGTACAGACAAAAGCACAGGTTTCTGCCTGAGAACAGTGTTTTTTTCAGCAAAGAAAAGAGGATCAGTCAATGGAGAGAGAAATTCAGTTTAAGGACCTGCCCGCCTCCCTCCTGCATGGACTGAGTTTTGTGGCACCCCCCCCCCCAATTCATATAGTGAAATCAAGCCCCCAATGTAGTGGTATTAGGAGGTGGGGCCTCTGGAGGTGATCAGGGTTAGATAAGTCATGAGGGTGGGGCTCTCATGAAGGGATTAGTGGCCTTATAAGAAGAGGAAGTGAGAGATTCCTCCCTCTCGACTACGTTAAGACACAGAGAGAAGATGGCCATCTACAAGCCAGGAAAAGAGCCCTCACCAGAATCCAACATGCTGGCACCCTGATCTCAGACTTCCCAACTTTCAGAACTGTCAGAAAATAAATTTCTGTTGTTTAAGCCACTCTGTCTGGTATTTTGTTATGGCAGCCTGAGCTGACCTTCCCTGCCCAGTGTTTTTAACAAATCATACTTCAATTCCCTGTTCTGTTTTTAATAAATCATATTCAAGTCACCTTATTTCAATTCCTCTTCAGCTAAAGAGACCTGAGTAAAGGGATGGACAGCATGGAATCTGGAAGGCTTCAGAATGTCTGCCATGAACCAGGCTGCCAGAGAGAAAGAAGCTTCTAGAATATGAGTATGTCAGGTTGGGCTGTTGCAGGGGCAGACCCAGTGGGGGAAAGGTAAAGTGAGGAAGGGAAATGAAGACACCTGTAGAAAGGTTTGCAGTCAAGTCAGTAACCACTGTGGGCCACTGGGGTCAATCCCACCAGGGAAGCCTGGGATCCGACCCAGAACACACACCTCAGAGTTCCCCACCAGGGGTGAGGGGCTGGGGTATTGACACACCAACCGGTGTCAGCCATCGGTTGAGATGGGTGGGCACCAGCAGCTCCTGCAACAGTGAAGCAGAGTGTTGCCTCCTGTTTATCTTCCTTCCACTTATTTTATTCCTCATTGATACAACACTTTAGGAACAACCTTCTTCAAACTTACCAGACTAAAGATTCTTAAGGACAAGACAGAAAAGTGGTGACAGGATCATTCATTCATTCGTTCAAGCAATTACTTCCAGAGCACAGCTGCAGATCGAAGACTTGTCTGTCACCTCCCTGCTCCTCCATGTCCAGCCTGCTCCAAGGCCGGTTCCTTCAATCTCCATCTTTCCTTTCCCCTTGGCTCCCCCCTCACCATCCCCACGGGCCTCAGCACATCCTCCCCTGCCTCCTGCTTCTCTTCCCTTTCTCCACCCCATGCCCACCAGAGAGATCTTTCAAAATCATGCCCGCTGTCAGTCACTCCCTTGTCTCACACTCTTTCATGGGTTTGCAGGAGAAACTCTTATCTCAACTCATTGACCTGAGCACGTGGCCACCTGATGGAGCCAGCCCACCTCCCCAGCCTACCTCTGCATGCTTCCCCTCTCCTGTCCCAGCAGCGCTGGCCTATGGGTGGCTCTGCTTCCCTGGCTCTTTTGTCCCACCATGCTGCTTGCTCATGCCCTTCCCTCCGTCTGGATTTTCTTCTTTTTTTCCCTCCTATGCCTTCTCACCCTTGAAGAACCATCTCAAGCATTGCCTCCTCCAGGAAGCCCCTCTGGGCTCCCATAGTCTCAGTGCCACGTCTAAAACTGCACTTGGGAAACTGCATTGTGGTGAATCCGGATGAGTCTGCCTGGCCCTGAGACCAGACCCACAGCTGAGGTCCCATCTCTGTGTCAATGAAACAAGGGGGAAGGGCCTGAGTGTTTCTGCCAGGACTGAGGAAGACACACCCATTCTCTGGTCACCTCCCTGAGTGCTACTGTGGTACTTTGAAAGGAAATGATTGTGTCCCTTACTAAATGTGAGATTAAGAAACTTTGCTGATTCCCAGGGACAGCTACAGCTGGGCTGACCAAACCAGCCCCAGCCCAGAGCACATCCAGCCAAGGGCCAGTCTTGTGGGCACACGGACTGGCTGCAGGGGAGGCTCGGGCTGGCTGCCCACCACGTCTGCATGCCACAGGGGTAACCACAGGCTACAGAGCTGGCTGCACACACGCAGGTGTCACAGGCCTATGGCCACAGAGGAAGCAGTCCCTGACCACACCAGGGCTCTGGCCTCCCAAGCCAGAGAAGCTACCAGCACGTCCCTGCATAGAACGAGCCAGACAGCAGCCCTACTCGACCTGTGACCTGTGAGGGACTGAGCAACCAGGTACAGGACTCCTGTCCTTTCCTCCCTCCCTCTCTGTCCTTTTTTCCTTTCTTCTTCCCTTCAATAAATATAACTATTTCCTTGCCCAGCCCTGGCAGGCCCTGGGACACAACAAAATGTTATAATCCTATAAATAATTTCCTATCACTCTACCTTGATTGCACTAATAGCCAAGTCCCGTTTCAGCCCTGGGGGATGTAGTGGTGAGAAGGAGATACACTCTCTGCCGTCCTGGAGCTTGGAATATCCCACAAACACATGTGGGATCATAGCCCTGATGTGTGATAAGATGACAAGGGGTGAAGCTAAGGGAAAGAACGACAATAGTCATCATAATACGGCCCTCACCGGCTGTGGGGTGCTGCTCCAAGACCTTCACACGTATTTCTTCCCAGCCCCATAAGAACGGGGCACCCATGTTGCCCCATTTTAAAGTAGAAGCACAGAGAGGATGAGGAAATCGCCCGAGCTCACCCAGCCATGGCTGGGGCAGGGGTCCACCTGGCCCAGGAAGACTGGGCAACAGTGCACATTTGAGCAGAGAACTGAAGGGAGCTTGGGGGAGGAAGAGGAGGGACATTCCAGGCAGAGGAGAGCAAGGCCAAAGTCCCCATGGTAGACACCAGTGCAGGAAGCAGGATCTCAGAATCGAATCACAGTCCAGTTAAGCAATGTGACTGCTCTTTCTCCTGATCCTGCACCTCCAGCAGCCGTGGGTCTCAGCTGGCTCCTGCATGGAGCCAAGTCCCTCCCAGGACAGAAGCGCAGGTTGAAAGAACAGGACACAGCAGATCTGTGTAGGGAAATAAGGGCCAGAGGATAAAATGGGGGTGGGCTTCTGTCCCTCAAGGAGAGTGGGGGAGGACAAGAGGCCAGAGTCCCAGATGGATAGGAGGGACAGGATGGAGGATGCTGGGGTGAGGACAGAGTGAGAAGCAGAGAGAGAAGGGGCAAGGCAGCCCCTGGTGGGCAGCGGGAGAGCCGTGGAATGCTCCAGAGGGTGGGAGCCAGCAGGCTGGCCAAGTGCCTCTGGCTGGGGAGTGTGTGGCAGGCCGGCTCTGCAGGGGCCCCTCCAGGTAAGCAGGAGCCACAGGCATGAGGCAGGTGACACACGTAGCCAGCCACAACTCCTCACCCAGGTCCACGGAGGAAGGCAGGCAGGGGTCCCACTGCCACTGGAGGGAGGCACAAGGTTGAGGCAAGGCCTGGCGCTGAGAGAGGGGAGGCAATTGACAGGGGCAGCCAGACGGCACACGGCGTGCAGTGGGGAGGGGGAGAGATGGCCCGGGTGGACGGCGTCTGCGGGAGTCGGGTCAGGGACCAAGGCCTGCCCCACGGCCATGGAGAAGGGTGGGCCTGGGCCACTCACGGAGCCTGGTGGGCTGCCTTTCCTCCTCAAGGGAAACATAAATCTGCTACTTGAAAAGTGTAAGAGCCGCTGTTTCTGATGCTGTGCACCATTTCACAGACATCAACTCACCTGCTGCCCCCAGTGACCGCCAAGTCAAGCAGGAAGACGGACAAGTCAAAGGAGGGAAAGGGACTGTCGTTCATGTTTGGACTCTGCAGTTGGACCTCCTGGTTTCAATGACTGCTGTGTGAGATGGAACAAGTGAGTTAACGTCTCTGTGCCTCCACTTCCTCGTCTCTACAACAGGCTATAATGTCTGTGAAGATGAACAGTGTTCATAAACAGTGCTTAGAAAAGTGCCATTAAGTATGTGGTTTTATTGCATCATCTTACAGAGGAGGAAACTGAGGCCCCAAGAGGTTAAGCACTGGACAGAGGAATGATCCCAAAGTCCCATGGACAGGAGCCCATCGATCTGCCCTCTGCTTGGACACTCCCTTTTGGAAATTCTGCAGAAAGATGAAACCTCGATCTACGCTAAGATCCAGCAAGAGTTAGGGTGTGTTGATGGTTTCTCTTTCTTTCTTCTTTGTTCTTGCTTTTTAATTCTCAGTGGGGGGCAAGGCCATGACACTACGGTGGAGCCCTGGGGCGGCTGCATTAATTTCTTCAGGACGTTCACTGGGATGCAAGGCTGGAGTCCTGCTCTGCCAGGAGAGCCAACACGCTTGCAGGCCCCTGGAGGATAAGAGAGACAAGGAGAGAGCAGGGCAGGTGGTGTGAGGCTGCTTCCCGCATGGCACGGTAGCTCCCCAGCCCCGTCCTCCACCCTCCCTGGCATTTAGGTGGAGGTGGGGGTGGTGAGATCCTCCTCCTCTCCTTGCCTCTAGATGAGATGCCCCCAGGCTCTGTCCCCGGCCCCTTCTCTAATTCCACTACCCCCAGCCTCTTTCCAGACCCCACAGCTTTAAACTCCACCTATAAGTGCATGACTCTCAAATCCCTATTTCCAGCCTCTCTGCGCAGAAGTCTGAACTTGTACAGGCAGCTGCCTTCTGCTCCAGTTCACAGTTTCAGGAGCGGGTGATTTTTTCCCAGCATTCGGCAGCTGCTTCAGTGCAGGCCTGAGTAGGGGCAGTGCTGGGTATCGAGGTTGCAGTTTTATCAGACAGGTACTTTGGAGGTGAGGGCCAAGAAAGAGAGGAGATGACGTGGGGAACCGAGTGACTTGGCACTGCAGGCCAGTGGCGCAGGGCCCCGGGTGAGCTGGGGACCTAGAGAGAGCTGGAAAGAGGGGAGGTGGTTCAGAGAGAGGATGCTTGAAGCTCAGAGCATGCAAGTGGTGAAGTTATGCAAGGTGCAGAGGATATGTGTTGAAGCAGAGGAGGAGAAGAAACCACTGGAGGCAAAGTCACCCGCCCTGTACATCCTTCTGCCATATTAACACGCCTGGTCCAAGCTGCCACCACCTCTTCCCTACTACCTGGTCTCCCTGCTTTCTCTCACTTTATTCTTTGCACGTCAGACCAAGTTGTCTTTTAAAACTGTAAACTGGATCACATCACTGCCCTTTCCAAAGCCCTCTAATGGCTCCCGCCACAGGTAAAATAAGACACTACCTCATTATCCTGGATGCCTTGCCCTGTGTCCCCAAGCCTGCCTCTTTCCTTGCTCACCTCCGGACGTTGCTTAAAGGCCCTGACTTCCTCTGACACAGAAAGCCCACCTCTGTGCACTAGGATTGCTGCTCCTCCAAGCAGGGGTGGGACTGGAATCTGACCAGGCCTCGTGATGTTTAAGCTACACCTGAGTGACAGGAGGGTGTGTAGGAAGAGCAAGCCAGGCGCAGGGGACGGTTGAACTAAAGGACTTTGGAGCAGGAAGGCCCATGTGGCTGTAGCGTAGTGCGCCAGGGGAGAGAATGCAGGTGACAATGCTTAAATCAGCCTTTGCTGCATAACAAATCACCCCAAAGCTTAGTGGCTGACTGTGACAATGATCTACTCTTTCTTCTGATCCCGTGGCTGTCTGGGCAGTTTCTCTGCTGGAATCACCTGTGAAAGCCCCTGCAGCCACACTGAGCTGCAGGATTGGCTTGATGGGAACACCCAAGGTAGCCTCATGCACAGGTTGGGCAGCTGGTGTCCTGTTGGCAGGGATGCTCCCTGTGTCCTCTCTGGTGGCACAGCCTTGACACTCAGTAAACCTCAATTCACCTGTCTAACTTTTCTTCACCCTCTGCTGGACCTGAAGTTCTTTCCAGTGAAGGCCTGAAGCAAACATATCATTGAGAGGGGATTTCAGGAACACTGGGACAGACCTTGTAATGCAACTCCGCTGATCAATTTGTCCCTTTAGCTTAAATCCGCACGTGCTGAAATGAGTCAGAGGGACACCACAGTTAAGCTATGACTGATTACTGGCCCTAGAGGGCAGGTGGGCTGAGACCTTCCTCTCCTAAGAGCAGGGCTGGTGATGGAGAGGGAGAAGGCTCCTGCAGGTACCATACCTGGCGACCCTCATGCCTCCTGCCCTGTGCTAAGCTGTTCCAAGTGGAAAGGAAGAGGAGAAGGGTATGGGTGGAAGTAACATTGTTTAAAGGGAAATGATGCAGAACAGCTCCAAGGGCTTCAATTTGCTCCAAGTGGGATGGAAGAGGAGAAGGGTATTGGGTGGAAGTAACATTGTTTAAAGGGAAATGATGCAGAACAGCTCCAAGGGCTTCAATTTGACATCAGAGTCATGGCTCCTCTCTGACCCTCAAGCTTTTCTTCTATAAAATGATAGAACAAAACAAAGGAGGTGGGCGTATTTGATACACCTTAAAGTACCATGTGCATGGGTGTGAAGAGAGGATTACCCATGACATTTTGCTGGTTGGGTAGTCTTTGGACTACCTGTACAGGCACTAAAGTCAGACCCCGTAACTCTGCGAGATGAAAGGAAGTGTGACCCCCACAAGGAAGAAAAATCACAGTACGTCTGAGAAACAAGAGGCTGTAGCATGCCATCCTAAGCTTGGTTTATTTGCATTTTTAGGGAAAGGGGTAGAAATCTCTCCTGCTGCACAAACTTTAGAAAACCAGCACAGAAATCTCTTGACAGCTCTGCTCTGGAATTTCACTGAGGCGCTCAACGGAACACTTCAGTCGCAAAGTAACAATTTCCATTGTTCTGAGTTGCCACGATCCCCTTTTATTGATGTCATAAAGTAGGTATTTATGAGATGAGGTTATTAAGATCAATAGAATAAATGGAACGCCTAATTCTATCTTTTTCAGAGCGACACAAAGCATTCTCCTGGCACAGTCCCAACGAATAAAGGGACCAGGGCGCTGTCACTTAGGCCTAATCCCAAAGCAAAGAGCTCACCCTATTAACGGTGACTCACTTTTTACATGCTTCTTAGAGTTAAAAATTCTCTTGGCCCTAAGTAGCCTTTATTGAAAAAAAAATTAAAAAGAAAAGAGTACAGATTGGAATTCATTGTGCAACTGGATTTACCACTCTTATAACCGGGTTGGCTGCACTAGTTTTCATTTCATTGAAAGAAGAAAAAAATAACACTGAGAGGAAAGATCCTTCTGTTTTTAAAGCCATTTGGAAAATGCAACTGGTTTACCTAATGCCCTTTTCAAGGGAAAAATGTTCCAGGGCAGGAGAAAAGTTTGATCCTAGAATCAACACGGGTGGTTAAGGGAAGACATAATTTTTGCTGAGGCCACTCGGCTCTTTAGGAGCTAAGGCTGAGATGAGGCCTGGAAGGCCGACCTCGCCTTTTCCAGGGGAGAGAAGAGCAGAGCAGCGAGTGTGCTGTGGATCTGTTTCTTCAGAAAAACAAATGCTTCCAGGGGAAATTATCAAATGTCTATATTTAGATAAACCCTGCCCATTTGGAGATAATACCCAGGTTTATATTTACCAAGTGTGTTTTCAAGGAAGAAAGCAATCCATGGTTGGCTTGTTGGTTCAAATGAAAGCAGCCCTTGGAAACAGAGAGCAGAGTGACCATGCTTTCGGCAGTGGTGGCTTCTGGACACCAATTCCAGCTCCACCCCAAGATCCTAGGAGTGGTTGGTGGGTGGAATTGGGAAGAACCCAGCCACCATCCAGCTCACCCCACAGCCCCTCACGGAGGCCCTACTGGGTGCTAAGGGCCATTCTAAGCACCGGGTGAGACCATTCCTGTTTTAACAGCTGTGCTGGTCTGTGTGACCACCCGTGTTCAAGCCCCACTGACCTTCCCAACCTCTGCTGATCCCATTCTCCATGCATCCTACAGGCTGGTCAAAAGAAACAGCCTTGTGGCCTTTTCATCCCTATCATTTCCACTCCTCAGCCTTGGTTCATGGGATCCTCTCTTTTCCTGAGTCCCTTTTCTGCCCTCACTGATGAGGGGGTCAGCACACATGCAATCTCAAGTTCCTGCACAGATGTTCTCCAGGGCTCTGGGTCAGTGATGGGAAGAGGGACCCCAGGGCCAGAGTGAGCAACCACAATCAAACCCCAGTCCCTCTCTGCAAACACGCTGAGGATAGATGTGGACAGATGCGGACAGTGAAGACAGCAGAAAACCACTGAGCAGGCAAGGATTCCAGAACATGAAGAGCATGCACCCAGCCCCCAGCCCGCTGGTGAGGAGGCATTCCCGCACACGCCCTGGTCAGACCCCTCACCCACTGGAGAGGCAGGGCTCGCAGATTCCCTTCCTGCTTTGGAGTTGCCAAAACCGAGGCTTGGTGACTTGCCCCAAACCAGGAAGGTGGAAGAGTTCAAGTTGGACCGCGTTCATCCCACTCTTGATCCAGGGCTCTTTTTTACTGCACCCCAGGAAACAGCATAGCATCTTAGCAGGGCCCTTTCAGGAGTCCATCCACCAGGGTGCAAAGGCCGGCTCCAGCACAGACAAGCTGAGAGACCTTGGGCAAGCACCCACATTAATCTCTCTATGCCTCAGTCTTCTCACCTGGGAAGTAGAGACGACAATGGTGAGGCGTGGGTGATCCCGCTAATGACCAGCAGGGATCACGAGGGGAAGCATTAGCACAGTGCTTGGCATATGCTACACACCCAGTAAACAATAATTTAAACTGCTCCTCTTCATCCTGCAGGTCAAGAACTGTATTATAGATGAGAAATGAGGTTCAGGGAGTACAACAACTTGACCGAGAGTACACAGCAGGATGCAGAGCCAGGCTACGAGCACAGACGCTTGGAGGGGTAAGGAGCCTCCAGAGCAACTAGCCCGGCCCTAACGCGATGCAGAAAAATGACATCCGTGGCCCTGCGTAGGCAGTTAGTAAACAGTGATCCCGGATGAGACCTGGGCCCTTGACTCCTAACCCTGCGTGCTCAGCTCATTATGCCACCCCCTCTTTTGGTCCTAACTGGATACAGAAGAGGAGGTGCTCCTGAGTCTAGGACAGCAGGGTCCCAAGGCAGTAAAGTGTGAGCCTCAGCCTCACCGGCAACCTCTCGGGGGTTTCTGGGCATGGTGCCTTCTCCTTTCCCTCGAGCGGGGCTTCCCGGCAGCACAGTCTTCCTTTCTGGGTGGGGATTATTTTATGGCAGGAGAGACCTCCTGTGTCCTGAGAGTAGCAGAATTATAACTGAGCAAGACAAAAATGCTATTAAAACAAGCGTCCCAGCAAGGGAGGCCTGGTCAGGTATCAGTGACACGTCCTTTATGCAGGCTTCAGATGGGAGTCTGGCAAGGGCATTTTCAGGTGTAAATCGTCTAAATACCTGGAGCTATTGGTCATTTCCTAGTGGCATGGCCACCTGCGGTGGCAGATGCTTTCTCATGGGTTGAGGTTAAGAGATTGACTGGCTCTGAGCTCATGTAGAAACAGAGGCTGGACATAGAACATGGGCATCTGGAGCTGGGAAGGACAGAGGCGATCCAGTCTTTCGCTTCTGCGTATTTTATAAATGAAGACACAGAAACCCAGAAGGAAGCAATTCACCCAAATCTCAGGACAAACTAGTGGAAGAGTTCATTCATTCACCAGCATTTATGGAGCACATCCTGTGTGCCAGGCCCCCTGCCAGACACTGAGATGTACACATGAAGAACACTCAACTCCTGCCCTCAAAGGTGCTCTCATCCAGTGGAGCATAGAATGATCTGCAGAGGATTAAGATGGGGACAGGAACTACTGACTGCCAACTCCAGAGGGCCCTGATACAAATGTGCTAATTCAAAGGCAGGTGGAATAAATGAGAGAAGCAGGCAGGTGTATCCTCTTGAAACTTTATTAGTCGAGATAAGATGGTCAGTCTGCAGTAAAAAATCATACATAGCTGTGCATGCCCCAAACAGTTTGGCAGGGGAGGCTCAACTTCACACAGTCACTCAGGCTGACCAAAATGCCACCACCTTGCAGTTGCACCTGCTAGTACACACCATGGCAGGGACAGAGTGCTGGGGAGTCCTGGACCAGCAATTAAATGCATCAACCCATAAGTAATACACTCCACTTTCCCACTTAACTGCCCTAACCAATTCACTAACTGTCCACACACCAATTCAAATTAGTCTTATGTCTCCACCTAATTACAGAGGGGCAGGCCATTGTAATCCTCCAGTGAGCCCAGCAAGATAAGCAAAAGGATGTGGGCGAGCCCTAGAATTCCACAGGCACACTTTACCTATTATATGCTTGGGAATATGTTTCTCTTCCACCAAAAAATGTGCACCCTTGCCCTTCTTGAAACACTGCTTCTTTAGTCTCTTTCATTTTCCTACTTCTGATAGATGCATGAGCATGAGAAATCTCCTCACACACCCCCACCCTACCCCCCGCCTTAATTCTTTCATAAACGACAACTAGCATTCAGCCTCAGAGTGGAATGTAATAGGGGTGAGTGGAGACTGCGGTCTGGAGAGGCCACTCTTCCTTCTCCGCCTTACTGCGGCCATGTCGAATGAAAGCCCAGTGGTGAAAACAAACCTTTAGATTTGTTTTTTCCAAAAAGAAGCCAGAAATCTGAGATTTTGAGTAAAATCTCTTGATTTTATATATTAGCAAGTTATCTAACTTTTTAAAATAAACAGTGCTGGCCATACTATAGACAAAAAAGCAAAAAATTAAAAATGCCTGGCCTTCAGTCAGAGACCACTGATCCGATAAACACCTTCTCTTCTCAGAGAAAGGAGCAAAGCTCCAGGAAAGGTAGGAAGTCACCTGAGGTCAGCAGCAGCTAAGAGAGCAGGGACAGACAGGATGAGTGGTCCTGCTCCCTCGAGTGCCTCTGCTGTGGCCTCTCCCCAAGACTCTCCCATCAACACCAACCAGCATGGCTGCTCCTCAGACAGGACACAGCTTGAGCATGCCCAGGCCTCTACCCTGCATCCCTATCTTTGCTCTACTTTGGTGATTCCAGGGCTTGACAAGCCTTTGGACAACAAACAGCCAGACTCGCAAGGTGATAAAACTTCCAACATGGTGGATCTTTTCCATGGATCTTTTCCACTCCCCTGAGGAACCCTAGCTTTCCCACCCAGGGCAGGCCCATCTCAGACCCAGAGCCTCTGGTCCCTTAACCCAATATGTGGCCCAGGAAGCTCTGGGAGCCTGCCACTGTTAGGCATCTTTCAACACCTGAAGATCCTGGATCCCAGTCATGGGAGCACCTCGTGCCACCAGGGACTGAGAACAGCAACCCCAGCACCACATGGTGCATCCATTGGTGACAAAGGGCTTTAGAGCTTCTCTCCCAGCCCTGACAGATGAGAGCATTGCCCTCATTTAGCATAAAAACTTAGGGGGGTAGGGGATCACACAGCTGGTTAGCAGCAGACATGGGAGTCCAGTTCTGGTCTTCAGCCTTTAAGCACAATATTTATTCTGTTCATTTCCATGAACAGAAAGTGAAGATTTGCATCAGCTAGTAAAGAAAAAGTATTGCAATACTATGTCCACCACATTCATTTGTTCAACTGAGAAAGAAAATTCTACTGCTTATCACATGCCAGATACTTTTTAGAGTTTACATGTGTCTTAGTCAGTTTTGTTATAACAAAATCCCATAGACTGGGTGTCTTAAGCAAAAAACATTTGTCGCCGTTCTGGAAGCTGGAAGTCCAAGATCAAGGTGCCAGCATAATTGAGTTCTTGGTGAGGGCTCACTTCCTGGTTTACAGACAGCTGCCTCCTTGCCATCCTCACATGCTCCCTTCATTCCCTTATAAAAGCACTAATCCCATCATGGGAGCTCCACCCCCATTACCTCATTCAGACCCAATGACCTCCCAGAATCCCTGTCTGCAAACACCATCATGCTGGGAATTAGGGTTCAACACATGAATTTGGGGGAGACAAATATTCAGTTCATAGCAATATGTAAAGAAACAAACAAAAAGCAACCATACCATAGGTTCAGGAATTCCTCATTTGCAGAGGAGAAAATGAAGGCTCAACGTCATATGGGTAAGAGCAGCAAAGTGGCTGGTGTGGAAGCTCAGAGCTGCGTGGACATTCTGCATTTGAATTTCCAGACCGAGAGCAACTCTTCACATTTACTGATACTCAACCCTAGCCAGAGAGAAAAGGAGGGATTAAAACCACTGACAGCCACCATTATTCAGTATAATGCTAAGGGTTCATTTACACACTATAAAATCCACTCATTTTAAGCATACAATTAGATAGTATTTACTAATGTTCAGTTATGCAACCATCACCACAATCCAATTTTAGAATATTTGTATCACCCTAAAAAGACCTCACAGTCACTTCATATTCTCCCCTGCCCCCATCCCTGGTAACTACTAATTTACTTCCTTTTTCTATAGATTTGCCTATTCTGGACATTTCATGCAAATGGAATCATACCATAAGTGGTCTTTCATGCCTGGCTCCTATCAGTTACTGAAATGTTTTTGAGATCCATCCTTATTTTTTGTAGCATTATCAGTACTCAATTTTTTATTGCTGAATAATATTCCATTGATGAATATAACATATTTTTTTTATCTATTAATCAGTTGATGGGCATTTAGGTTTTTCCACTTTGGAGCTATTATGAATAATAGTGCTATGAACATTCATGCACATGTCCTTACATAAGCATATGTTTTTATTTCTCCTGGATAGATAGCTAGAAGAATTGCTGGTAAAAAAAAAAAAAAAAAAAAAAAAAAAAAATGCCAACATGTTTTCCAAAATGGTTGCAGTATTTTAAATTTCCACCAGCAATGGATGAGGTTCCAGTTCCTCCATACCCTCATCAACACTTACTACTGTCTATCTTTTTTGCTGTTGCTTTTATGAATTAACTTAGAGAATCTTGGCAGATGCCCCTATGATAGAGGCTGTTATGATTCCCACTTGACAAATGGGAAGACTGAAGTTCAGGAAAGGCGAAGCAACTTGCCCAAGGTCACAGGCTGGTAAGGAGCAGAGTCAGGGCTTGACCCAGGTCTGCCTCTCCCTGAGGCTGGACTGTCCCTAACCACTCTTCTCTCCTGCCTCCTGTAGTATAAGGAATTACACAAGCCCTCCCACGTCAACCACCCCCTAACCAGCACCTACTATGAACCAGAATCAACAGGTGTCAAAGAACTCATGGTCACTTGTAAAAGCTCATCCTTTTGCTCACAACCAACTTAACAGCAGAAACTGAGATTCAAGAGATGCGGCCTATCCAGGGATCAGCAAATGTTTTCTGTAAAGGGCCAGAGAGTAAATATTTAAGCTTTGCAGGCCAGACCCTGTTCCAAATACTCGATTCTGCCCTTGTAGTGCAAAAACACCCTTAGACAATACATAAATGAATGGGTGTGATGTGTTCCAATAAAACTTTATTTAATAAAACATGCAGCTGGCCAGGTGTGGCCAACAGGCCATATTTTGCCAATCTCTAATTTTACCCATTGTCACATGGCTAGTTAGTGACTGAGTGAGAACTTGAATCCAGGTCAGCCTGGCATTTTGGAGCATGTGGTCTCCAACTGCTCGCCACCTGGCATACATCCACCTCCCACACTGATTTCAGGATTCTCTTTGCAATCAGGTTTCACATGACTCTTCCCCTTCAGTTATTGCTCATGACTGACTGTGGTCATTAGTTTGTATATTTAGCCCTGTCCAACCAGCAGCAAATTCCTCATGCCCCAGGCTCACACTGTATAACAGGAGCACAAGCACTGGCCCCAAATACCTGGTTCAAGACCCAACTCCACCCTGCCTAGCTCTGGATTCTCTTGAGCCTACTGTTCTAACCTGCAAAGTGGAGGCGGTAAGATTGCCTGCGTCATAGGCTGACTGTGATCATTAAATGAATTACTCCAGGGACATCCCTTCCAAACATGGGCTGGCACAAAGTAGGTTTTCAATAAATGACAGCTATTGCGATGCAGCTCCCATGTGGCCTAAAGGAAATGGAATTAGTTGCATATCTGCACATTATTTAATATCTCACTGGGGAGAGCAAAGAATGCACCCAGGTTAAGAGTTCCTATGTAATTATCACCGGCGGCACAGGTGGAGTCATAGTTTTGCAGAAAGTGGAACAGCCCTGAGGACAAAACTGTAACATGGTGGTAGTAATAATAATAATGATAATAATAATAATAATGGCTCACATTTATTAGGCATTTAGTAAAGCATGCGCTAAGTGCCTTACAAACACACTGTCATAATCACTAGCATCTGGACAGCCTGTTTGAGCTGACAAAGCATTCCCTAGGCTGCATCTCACACAGACCTCCCGTCAGCCTTGAGGGTGGCCTCTGTGTCCTCTCTAGTACACAGAGGTGGAATCCAAGGGTCTGAGAGGCAAGGTGATGTGCCAACATTGCCACCTAGAAAGTGGCCAGCCCAGGCTCTCCCCCAGCACTTTGAATTCCAGAGTCAGCTTCCCTCCCCCACCCCAGCTTCATGCTCCACCCCGCCCAGGCCAGGGCTCCATCCCGGTGTTTTCTTTATGCCTCTGCCTATAGCTGCAGAGGAAACATCCACCAGCACCATTCCTGCTAACTCACCTGGCACTTACCCCTCCCAGGATAGGCTGCCTTCAAAAGGCCATGGGGAAAGGGAAATGCTTAACCCAGAAGAATGCTCTCTGGCAGCAGGTTCTCATGTGTCAGGACCACCAGGTAAGGCACTCTGAGTGCTAGAGGATCCTCCCCAAGTCTCCAGGATCCATCTAGCCCATGATTATCTGCCCCGTAGTCCTCCATGCAGAGAAAGCAGCACCTAAGAGTATGTGGAACTTAAAATGGGGAGAACCCTGAGCAGCCTCCAGATAACCTTCCTCCCTGTGCTAGAATGTTCTCACGAGGTCGAGCTCCAGGGAAATCCCTCCAAGCACAGGGGATGATGCCTGCCTCCATCCCCGAGCAGCCCCTACTTGGGCTGGGGAAGTCTGTCCTCATAGCATCCTCTAGACAAGCGGGAAGGAGCCTGCTTTCCTCTGCCCCATGAGCGCCTCTGAGAGGGGACAATGGCCTCCACCCTTTTCCTCTCCAGGCAACTCTGCAAGCCCAATCCCATAACTGCCTGTACCTGGTGTCATTTCCAACATCCTTTGGGAGCTGGCCCAGTCCTCCCCCACCACGCCTGCTGGTCACTGGTTTTAGACAGCACAGACCAACCTTGGCCACTCCCGCCTCTGAGGGCTGATTTCCTCACCTGCAAAATAAGAATAATGATACTTATAGTGTGGCTGTGAAAATTAGAGGCAATACATGCCAAGTAGCATCCAGAAAAATGCCTGTGACACGTACCTTTTCCAGCGACAGCAAATACCTTGAGCTCTATAGCAAAGCCAGGAACCCCTAACCTGGGCTGAGTGGCCAGCCGCCGTGTCCTCCTGACATCGTGTCATCCTGCATCTCATGTGCATGCTCTTGTCCATTGGATGACATGGATTTAGAGGAAATAAAACTGGAATTGTTTTTAAATTTATCTAGTTTTTAATTGACAAATAAAAATTGTACATATTTATGGTGTACAACACGATGTTTCAACTATGTATATATTGTGGAAAGGCTAAATCAAGCTGTTTAACATATTCATTACCTCACATACGTATTTTTTGTGTGTGGTGAGAACAAAATTACAATTTTTGATTTAAAAATGCAGAAGGCAATCTTCATGGCAAATACCACAGCCATCACAATTATATTTAATCTGCCACCAGGTCACGGTTCCAGCTGTCAGGCTTGAGCAGCAGTGGACCCATTCTCACGGGGGGGAATGTTTACTGAGAGTCTTTGCAGAGCCCCCCACGGCCTCCAACCAAGCCTGATGTCACCCGGGCACACTCTCCATGTGCCCCTGCTTTCCCTCCATCTGGGAGGTTCTCTATGGGATTCTGTCTTCATGCCCTAAAGCAGCGATTATCCCTTCTTCCCTAAAGCGCTGGCTGGCTCTCCCAGGCACCGTGGACGTCGCTGTTGTCTAAGCTTGGGCCACGCATCCATCCCTCTCTTGTGGTGTTCTTTGTCAGCCCCATGCCTTGCTCTGCTGGATTGTCGCAACGATGATTAACAGCTACCATTAGCTGAGCATCTACTGCACACCAGACACTGTGCCAGGTCCATTATACGCATCCTCCCCTGTCATCTATAAATCCTGGAAAGCCAACCCTTTGGTCAGGCTTGCTTCGAAGTAAACTCAGGTTGGCGATTTTTCCCAAAGTTGCACACTCAGTCCAGCAGAGCTGGACTTGATTCTGAAGCCCTAGTCCATTTACAGGTTCATCCAGCTCTCCCTCCCCAGCCCCTAGCATGGTACCTGGCCCCTCATGCAAGTTCAGGTGGTGTTGGCTGCACATGGGTGAATAAATGAAGCAAGGAAACCATCAGACCTGGGCATGTGCTTCCAGCCCAGAGAATCACGGCCCTCTCAGGAGAACAAAGATGATCAGTTGTCGTTCTGCAGTAATAGGGCCTCGCAGATATCTCACTTATTATCAAACCGCGGCCCCGGGGAAGTGGCCTTACCTCCAATTGCATCGACTCCCATCCCTCGGGGAGTACTTGGTCTAATGACCTCGGCAAACAGACTTGAGCCAGCTGCAGCCTCCTGAACCTGACCTCTCTTCCTTCTTCCCTTCCTGCGTTGCTTTTCCTCCATCTCTGCTTCCGCCTGCCTCTCTTCCCCCTTCCCTCTGACCCTTCTCTCTCATTCCCTCACTTGTTCTCACTCACTGGCAGACAGTGACTGTGCCCTGCTGTGGGCTGGGTCCTGGGCCACCCTAAGAGGTGGAACAGCCCCTGCCAGCCCCTACTTGGAATCGGTGAGTAAACATGTGTCCAAGACATGGAGCAGGGGTGGAGGAGGGAAGCATCGAATCCCACGGGGGTCCAGGGGCCTCCAGGAGGCTTCACAGAGGAGGTGCCACTTGCTCTGCAACCTGATGGCCTGCATCTGAGAGGTTAACAGGCGAATGAGGCGAGCTTGTCCCCACAGCCCCCTGTGCAGAGGTCCTCATCCTCCTCCCCATGCCCGAGTGCCTGTTAGAGCCACCACTGTTCCCCAGCCTCCCTGGCTCCTGCACCCCTGAGTCCCTCGTGACCCGTCAAGCATGGGGTCCTGTTGCATTTCACCCTGTAAACTCTGCCGCCGGGGCCATGCTCTTCTCCCCCACGGCAGCCACTCACAGCCGGTCCCCTGCAGTCCCCTGTCCAGCCGCTCACTGTCCCTAGTCTGGCCTGCCTGTTTTCACCCCCTCCTCATCACGCCCATCCTCAACACACGATGGCTGCCTGAGCAATCTCCCCAGTACTCCAGGGCTCACAGACCCCTCCTGCAAGTTTGGTTGACTCCCACTCGAGGCAGGGTGGGGCCCACATGCCTCAGAGGCGGATGTGAGCTCCCCACACACTCCGTCAGCCCTGAGCCTCCAGGCTCATTTCCCACCACGGAAGAGCCCCTCCGCACCTTTGCCTCTGCTGCTGTCCCCCTGCAAAGGGCACAGGCACCAACAGTTGCAATAAACCCAGGGGTGCTGGGTGCCGAGAGGGATGACAGCCACAGCAGGAACAAGAGCAGCTGAAAGCCAGCCATGTGCCAGGCAGGAGGCTGAGCACCTCACACGGGTCCACCCATTCAGTCCCCAAGACCAGCCATCAGGGAAGGCATCATTAGATCCTCATCACAGAAGAAGAAACTGAGGCTCAGAGAGACAAAGTGGCCTACTCACAGTTGCTGGTTAGTAAATGGAGGATTTAGGACACCAGTCCAGGTCTCTGTCCCCAAAGCCCATCCTCTGCATGAATACAATACCTTTGTCCATCTGCCTAACTCCCTCTGATTCATGGAGAATTAGTCACCACCTCCTGGAAGACTTCCCTGACCTTCCCCAAGGCTGGCATGGATGCTTCTGCATCGCAGACACAGTGCACACACATATAAAGGCATCTCTCACCCCTGCACCACCCACACCCCCAGACTGTGCCGTCCTCCCAGGCACTTCCTGCACCCCACACTGCAGCGCATCGGGGCTGCTCAGGCCATCCCACACACTCAGTGGGAAGATAGGAGCGCCACGGTGCCCACCATGAGCAGAAGATAGCGTCTGAGTCAAGGACTCAGTGTGAGTTTCATGGAAGAGCCCGTGGGCAGGGCTTCGTCAGTCAAGGAGCACTTAGACCTGGGTGAAGGGCACCCCAGGCAACAGGCCTGTGTGACCAGGGGTGGGGGGTGACCAGGCATGTCCTTTGGGAGACCTGAGGGCTGCTGTGAGAGATAAGACAGAGACAGGTGGTGAGGAGGGTGTGGGTGTGCATCCTTCTCAGCCTGTCTAGTTCTCTCAAGCCCAAGGCCAGAGGTCACAGATGGGAAGCCTAGTTTTATTTGACCCAGCATGGTGCTTTAGATTTTTTTAAATGCATGGCCAACATGTAGTTTTTGGGAATTTCAAGTTAGAATCTGGATTTCTAGCCTCTTTCAAAACAAGACATCTGGGCCCACACTGGGTTCTCCCACCTTCAGCCTCACCAATGTCAGCTGGTGCTGCAGAGTGTCCCCCTCGGTGGGGCTGGCTTCTCCAGTTTGCCACAGTCCCCAGCATTCCCAATTGTCACCCCCACCAAAGGGGAACTTCGATCACCATCCATCAGGGCATTGGTAATGTCATCTGCCTGAAGGCATTTAGATTAACCCAATCCTAAAGCGCCTCCAGTGGGAAGCCCTTACTCCCGCTGGGCTTCCCGCTGGCCCAGAGTGTTTCTCACCTGGAAGATGCTGCCCTTTCTACAGTCTCATGTTTCTCTCCCCAGACACAACCACGCACACCCTCTCCAGGACCCAGTCAGACCCACCCTTGCATTCTAACTCACATGGGATCTGAGTCTGTCTCCAGCCTCTGAGCCTCACTTGTCTCTCCAACTTTATCATGGGTTTGCCTTGCCAGAAGCAGAGCTCAGTAACTCTCTTATCAGGTACACCCTGCAGGGCCACAGGGTCAAGGGACATTCTGTATTGGCCTCATCCCATCTCCTCTCTCTCTCTCTCTCTCTCTCTCTCTCTCTCATGGCTCCGAAACACAGAAATATTTGATCGAGTTGAAACTTGGCACTGGAAGTCCTGAGCCTTAAGGCAAACATTTGTCCTAGAATTTGTGGGAAATCACTTGGCTTCTCTGGGCTGGGCGATGCCACACAAGCACACAGCAATACCTTTGTGCCTGTCCTGCTCCACGCCACACCACCCCAGCCCCACCGTGCAATTTGGCTATTTGGAAGCTGCTGGGACTTCCCTGGGCCAGACACAGAGCTGCTCCAGGCACGCAATTCAGCAAGCTGCTGGGAAGCTTCAGAGTCAGTGAACAAGCCCCAGCCGCAGCCTTGCTGGGCCTGCGAACAGCGAGCACCCGTCCTGGCCGCTCATGCCCTTCGATGGGCCGCAGCTTGTCTGCAAAGCTTCCCTGGGTTTCAGGTGGATTCCAGTTGCCGTCATTAGGATCCCCAGGATGAGCGAGCATTGGCAGAGCACGTTCCGGAGGACCCTGGCGTGTGCCTGGGAAGCTGACGGGAGAAGTTATCTGTTATCTGTTTGCTCACACACTCCCTCCTCCACTTATCAGTTCATTCATTCATCCATTCATTCATTTCTTCATTCACTGCGGCCTAAACTACCTTACTCATTTTCTTCGTTACTAATTTGCTCACTCCGGGCTGCGCCAGTTTATATAGATACAGATGTAGATTCCTTTGTCTACCTACTCATTTATGATTCCGTGCACCATTCCCTTGTCCACTCACCTGCTTATCCACTTATCCATCCATTTATTTCCCCATCTGTTTATGCCTTGACTCATCCATCCACCCATCAGTGTATCCCATTCACTCAATCACTCCATCCGTTCATTAACTCGCACAGTTACTCACTGAAGAAACAGCTCCCTTCCTGCTGGGCACGGAAGGGTGCACTAGCCCGACCTCGCTCAGACTCAGCCACAGGAAGAAAGTGACCCACAGCATGGAGAGAAAGGACAGGGAGGCTCTTGGGGGCCCAGTGTGGGGGTGGGAGGCAGAAGTTCCTTTGTGCTAGGGCAACCAGGGAGCTCTCCCCTGAGGGCAGTGTCTCGAGGGCATAGACGACCCCCAAAGGCAGAGGGTCAGTGGGGAGGACAGTTCACTCCAAGTGCTGAGTGGGCACTTGGGCCAACAAGGGGGAATCCCAGCCTCAACTGATAGCTGCCCAATTAATAGACGAAGACATGGGCTGCTGGGTGTCCTGGTTAGGGTCGTGGGGAAAAGGGATCTTCAAAATTATCTCCTCCAATCATTTTCAGACTTTGTTACTTTTAAGGTGTTACAGAGACCACCAGAGGTGTGAGTCATATGGCACTTGACCCAAGCACCTCTATTTTTAGCTATTTACATATTGGGCTTTTCTTTCAAAATTTAATTTGAAAAATAGATTTCTCTCCTCCTCTTTGCCTACCCTCCCCCCAAAAAAACCCCCAGCTCTGAAAAGTGATGGTCTTATTCTCTTCTTTTAAAGATAGAAAACTGAAGCCCAGAGAAAGAAAGCAACAAGCCCAAGATCACTCAGCAAGTGGCTGATGGAGCCGAAGAGAGACGCCAGACCTCTAGGCTCCACTCACCCTGCCCGCCATTACCCGGCCTTCCCTCCAGGCTTTAAGGGGCCACCCTGCCATCTAATCCCCCGTCCTGTGGGTTTATTAGTGGCTGCCTATGGGACCCTGAGGTTCCAGATGGCAGGGGAAGAATCGGTGAAAAGGAGGTAATTAGGCCACATCATGGAGGCAGCCAAGGGCTCAGCCAGGTATGCAGCGTCTCCTCCGGTGGAGAATTCAGCTAGAAATTCCGCGGGGAGAAAAGCTAACTCCATACAGCCACGGTGCTGGGTTTTGAAACTCTATACATTTTTTTTTAATCTATAATTATGTGGTACACACCTAATTAAAATGGACTATAATTGTTGAAATATTTTATTGAAGTCATTTTTTTTTTCCGAACGACACCTATACATTTTTTTTTTAATCTATAATTATGTGGTACACACCTCATTAAAATGGACTATAATTGTTGAAATATTTTATTGAAGTCATTTTTTTTTTCCGAACGACAGGTTTAACAGATGATAAAACTTGTCTTGTGGTTAACTCGGGGCTGCCAAGAACCCCAGGCGGAGAACCCAGGGTGGGGCCGCCAGCGGACAGTCGACGGCCCCGGGAGCCGGCTCCTCTGCTCAGCGCGCCTCCGAAGGCTCCTCGGCCCCGTGCCAAGCGCTCGGGACGGAGACAAATCGCCTGGGTGGGTGTTTTGTGCACAAAGATGATTGAGGTTTGCTTTAGCTCGGTGGAGAAATCCTTTGAAATTGTGCTCCCGGGGAGTGAGGGCAGCTAAGATCAGAGGGAGCTGTTTATTCAAAAGCACAAGGGCAGGAGAGGGATCCCTCCCCCCACTCGCAGCCTACACCCTCCTCCACGACTCCAGATGACCACAAGGAACAGGCCTTGACAGCGCCCTCACTTTCAGGGAAGGAATGGGATGGAGGTTTCCCTGATGCTCCTCCGGCAGCTGCTGCGATTGACTGCCTCCTAGGTGCCGAGGGCTTTATATGCTTCATTTGGAATATTTGCTAGCCACTTTATGGACGAGGAAACTGAGTCATAGACTGAATGCTTGAAGGTCTGGGAGCGAGGAAGCGTGGCATGGGGCTTAACCCTGGCTCTCACTCGGAAGCCGATGTTTTTGCACTGCTGTGTTCTGACTCACACGCTGACTCAAAGCGAGCGTCTTCATTATTAAAAAGACTGAATCAGTCTGGGAAGGGAGGGCAAGAAAACAGGCTCCAGGCGTTGGGGGGTCCTTTTCATGTGCTCCGGGGGTCTGTCCTCCCCAGCCCGCAGCGGGCAGCTTGGGGGAGTGGGCGCGTGAGCAGAGCCAGGGGTACTTCTCCACGTGCCCTGTGCCAGCGCAGCGAGAGCAGGGCCAGGAACACGGAGAAATTCACTGTGTTTCCTGCCCACCCACGAACCGCAGTGGTAGTTGGACCCCCAGATCTCAGTGAAAGCATGAGAGGAGGTACATAAGACCCCCACGGCGAGTCAAGTGCCCTTCTTGAGATTTTACTATGATTTGCTTTTTCTCCTGTGACTGTCACACCCCAGCTGCAAGGCAGCCATTGGGACCCCCAGGCTACAGGTGACCAACAGCGGCAGAGAGCCAGGGTCTGACCTGCATGACACAGCTGAAACAAAGCTCCAAAATCACTGGGTAAAAAGCATATTTCAGAGTTTCTCTGTTTTATGCTGTGTTTTTTGTTTGTTTGTTTGTTTTCCTCTAACTTATTCCTTATTCCTTTGCTTTGTCTGTCCTTTATTTTTCTGCTTCCCCTCAACTGCCTTCTCACCCTCGTGGTTTGCATCTTTACGAGCCCCTATGCTAGATGTGCTTCCCTTCACCCAAGAACCCAGGCCAGGGGAGGAAGACAAGTCTTGGATTCAAATGCCGACTGGCCTCAGACGGCCATGGGGTTCGAGAATGTCCCTCTGCTCCTTGAGTTCAGTTTCTGCCCCTACAGGAGGGGCTTACAAGGCCCGAGCCCAGGGTTGCCACGTGGAAGGGACAACAGTGTCTGCACATGGCCTGGCTTGGTGCGTGCGTTCCCCTGCCCCCAGCCACCCCACCGCCCCTTCCTTCTCTGTAGGAGGGACAGCGGAGGCTGCACGCAGGACTCACTCTGACAGCTGTCCAGGAAGGGGGGTTATTTGCACAAAGCAGCCTGGCTGTGTCTAAATCCCTCCCTGGGGCACTGCTTCCAAATTAAAACGTGGCAGGTTTGATCCTCACCCCCTCATCCCCCCACAGGACTTTTCCTCCCTTCCCTGCCCCATGTTACTCCCATGAAGAGCACTTCCACCTGCTCCTGGCCTCTGGCTTTTCCAACTGTCCCCATCCCCTGGCCCCTTCCCCACCTGTTGTATCTGTCCATTTGGCATGGGGAGGGGTGACTGGTTCCTGCCCCCAGCCCTCAGCCCCAGGCCAGCGGCAAGGGGAAAGTCACGTTATGGAACTAATTAATTAAGCACATGCTCCCAAGCCAGTTGTCTACCATCATTGTCACATCGACCCTGGGAGAGAGATGTCTCTTTATGCCCATTAAAGAGATGAAGAAATTACAGGCCGAGCAGGTCATGGCCCAAGGTGACAAATGTCCCAGGCAGGGCTGGGATGGAATTCCCACTTGGGACCTCTTATCCTATTTATAGTAAGAACGGCTGCCTTTTGGAATGTGCCTTCTGGCCTCTGAACACGCTGCATACAGGAGCACCAGTCCTCAAAGCACCCGCAAGGTAGGTTCCCCCCAGCCCACCTTCCCGTGGGAGAACTGAAGTCAGGGAGGTCGGAGAGCTGGCCTGGGACCCTGACAAAGCACTCAGTGGTGAAACGGGACCCACCCAGTAGCTCTGCAACCCCGTCTCTCCCTCCATTTGGAGACCGTGATGAGGAGAAAAGCCAAGTCACCTTGTAGAAGGCTCCAGCTTTGGCACCGTGACCCCTTGGAACTGGATAATGCTTTGTCCTGAGAGGCTGTCCTGCGTGTTGCAGAGTGTTTAGCAGCACCGCTGCTTCTACCCACTCGATGCCAGTAGCAAACTCCATTCCCCCTGGCCAGTTGTGACAACCCAAAATGTCTCTGGACATTGCCAAATGTCCCCTGGGGGGTAAGATCACCCTCACCCCAGTTGAGAACCATTTCCAGACAGCTTTCTGTTTTCCTTAAAGAAAGTTTGTGCTATTTCTCTCAAAGGCATTTAAAAATTCAGAAAAGACAATGCCCAAAAAGTGAGTAGCACAATGCATAGCACAGCAAACTGGCCACTGTGGTGTCATTGTGATTATCCATCGGTGACTCACCTGCTGTAGGTGGGAATAAGTCACCATGTGCTAGTGACTGAGCCCTGGAGGGGGACGATGAGACCTCAGGGATCCACAGCCTGAGTCTTGTGGCTGACTCACAAGAGAATTGGAATGAGTCTGTTTTCCTTTGGGGGACTCAGTGTTCTCATTTCTAAAATGGGAAGGCTGAAGAATGTGACCCACGTGGACTGTTTTAAATCTAGTGTTCCCAGAATTCCCTAATCCTGCCATTCTGGGACCACAGAAGCCCATGTGCTCAGGGCTCTGTCCACCTGGGTTCAGACCATGGCCCAAGTTCCTACTTGCTGGGCGACCTTCAGCAGGTTGTTTAACCTCTCCATGCATCTGTCTCCTCCTCTGTAAAACTCTGGGATCATATAATTGTCACAGCATTGACTGAGAGGATACATACAATAGAGCAGTGCCTGGTGATAGTAATAGCCCAATAAGAATTAGTTATTATCATCAGAAATGGCCTGGTGGCATTGAAAACCACATGACCCTAGGTCCCAACCACGGGCCTCTGAATCAGACCTTCCAGAGGTGGGAACCATGTGTACGTATTTTTTTAAATCTGCCACAAATGATTCTGAAGTAGTGAGTCCTTGGCCTGGCATTTAGGAACCATTATAAGTTAGATGAAATTTTCCGACTTGAGAAATATTCCACCAATGTTTCACATACCCTCTGTATGGGGCCCTGAGTGGCATAAACGCCACAAATGATTCTGAAGTAGTGAGTCCTTGGCCTGGCATTTAGGAACCATTATAAGTTAAATGAAATTTTCCAACTTGAGAAATATTCCACCAATGTTTCACATACCCTCTGTATGGGGCCCTGAGTGGCATAAAGATGGGAAAGGTACTCTGTCCTCAGGGATCCACCATCTAACCGGTCAAGAACAACTCATGAGCCAAATATAGAGTCCAAGCGGGCTGTGTGCTCAAGGCCACAAAGAAGTTTAGGACATGTGCTCAGAGCAAACAGAGGAGAGAGAGGGGCCTGCAGGGCCATCAAGTAGGGTTGTGCAGGTGTTGACTACACAAAGGTACCCAGA
>NW_007726309.1:443687-445540 GCF_000696425.1 Galeopterus variegatus | reverse complement strand
CACTCCCTCTCCTGTGTCATTCTCTGTTAGAGTCTTCCCTTCCCCAGATTCTACATGCATGTTTGGATCAATGCCCTCCCCACTAGTCGATGAGCCCTTTGAGAGCTGGGACTGGATCTTGTATGTTTGGTATTCTCAGCACCAAACACAAGTTCTGATACAGAGTAGGTGCTGAGCAGATGCTTCTTGAATAAATAGATGGGTAGATGGATGATTAGGTAAATAAACAAGAGACAAGCAACTAACTCTGAAGGTTTGAGCAAGCATCAGCGGAAAGGACACCACGCCACCAGTCAAGAGAGCTGGGTGCCAGCTGAAGCAACTTCTTGGCAAAGGAGGAAACGCACCTTGAAGGATGGGATTGGTTCTGCTAGGTGGAGATACAGGCAGGGGAAACGACAGGAGCATTCTCCAGCCGATGTCATGTGCAGAAAATTAAATCAAAAAAGTGGAAGATACCAGGAGTCATTAATGAAGTGTTCATGGATTGACAGTTGCCATGGTAACGTGCTCTTCATTTGGTATGGAATCACAAAGTAAATATTTTCATAGAATCAACAGGAAAATAAGGAGACACATGTAGGTGTATCTGGGGGAAGCCAGTCCTTTGCATTTCGATGTGTGTGTCATTGGTAACTTGGTTATTTTGCCCATAGCTTCTCTTGAACCTTGAGAACAAGAGGACCAAACACTTGGCTCTCATGTGCCCAAGAGACAAAGGAGCTCTGAATCTTGATTTGAGCCCAAATGCACTGATTCGCAGGGATGTGCATGCCAGCGATGTCCCTCCCCACGCTGGGGTCAGGAATGACCTGCTTTTAATGTCTGACAGATCTGGACTGGGACCTCATCTTGCTGTATGACCCTGGACAGGTTGGATTCTCCTCTAAGCCTCAGTTTCTGCATCCACAAATTGAAAATACAAATAACCACCTCTCAGGACTCATAGTTGAATTAAATGCAATGCAACATTGACTTTGCAGGCACTTAATCCATGTTGATTTTCTTTCCCTAGAATGCTCCATTAATGTCCACTCATCTGAATTCGGGAATCCATCTCCAAACCTCGGAGGTGATAATGCATTTTTAAATTTATGGAATTTCTTTTGAATCAATAAATCTATGCAGGCAATCTGCCCTCTGATTATCCAAATGGCAAAGATTTACGCCCAACAATTTTCATTGCTCTGCTGTAATAATGGTAAAATATAAACTATGTCAGCATTGGGGAATGTTTAAGTACATGGAGAAACACTGTACTATAGAATATTCTGCAGAATAGATGAGGGTGAGGCAAAGGGTTTTTAAGAACAGGAAAATTATGTGGTGTATTTAACTGGGAAGATACAAACAAAATTCATAATCAATTTCAACTTTGGGTTCTTTTCTTTATTGTACACATTTTTGTTTTGTTTTGTTCAGATAGCATTTCAAGTATGTTGGGACAACGTCTTCCATCAACCCCAAAGCGGATTCAGTAACCAAGTGTCATACAAGTATAACCAGTTGTCAAGAGCACACTCCTGGCTGGTCTTTACCAGATTGTCTTGTGCTTACTCTGACGTCAAGGTACTGTGCCGGTCTGTAAAACCTGGGGCTCGGTCAGTGTGCTGGGCACCCTGAATGGTACCTCTACATCTGGGGCCTCATGCTAGGACTGCAGAGAAGAGGAGAGGGCAGGTTTGCCATGGCCAGGAGGGACTGTAGTGAGAAAAGAGTGGCAATGTATAGAAACCACCAGTTCTCAAGGGGACCTTTTCCCCGAAGGCAGCTTCTGGATTAGGAGCCTAGATGCTGCAGTGGGGCTGCCTGAGAGCAAAGCTTAGCTCCGCCAGGACCAGCCGTGTGAGCCT
>NW_007726309.1:430830-443104 GCF_000696425.1 Galeopterus variegatus | reverse complement strand
TCTTTACCAGATTGTCTTGTGCTTACTCTGACGTCAAGGTACTGTGCCGGTCTGTAAGACCTGGGGCTCGGTCAGTGTGCTGGGCACCCTGAATGGTACCTCTACATCTGGGGCCTCATGCTAGGACTGCAGAGAAGAGGAGAGGGCAGGTTTGCCATGGCCAGGAGGGACTGTAGTGAGAAAAGAGTGGCAATGTATAGAAACCACCAGTTCTCAAGGGGACCTTTTCCCCGAAGGCAGCTTCTGGATTAGGAGCCTAGATGCTGCAGTGGGGCTGCCTGAGAGCAAAGCTTAGCTCCGCCAGGACCAGCCGTGTGAGCCTAGGCAAGTGACACAACCTCTCTGTGCCTCGGTTTCCTCATCTGGAAAAGAAGGATGGTAATAGTGCCTTCCTCATAGGCGATGTAGGGTTCCTTGATCTGTAAAGCTCTTAGGACAGGGCATGACCCTAGGCAAGTTCTATATGAGGGCTTTCTATTAATATTCAGAAGCAGCTGGAAGAAAACTGATTTCAAATCACACGATCTTTCCATTCAACCCAACCGCCAGATGTCCACAAATAACTCTGAAACAAGACTCTCAGAAGGGCTAACATAGAGGATCAAATAGGACACGATGAAAGCCTGGGAGGTGGGGGAGGAGGAATCACTGGGCTTGGTTGCTTTGGGTTCAAATTCTGCCTCTGCTACTCACTGATGGTCTAACCTTCCTGCCTAGCTCCTCCGCACTTCGGTCTCTTTGCCTGTAAGATCAGGCTAGCTTCCACCCACTCATGGAGAAGTTTCCATCAGCAGTAGTCATGCATCAGATAAAGCTCAAGAACCATGCTATTAGCCCTGCACCACGATGCCACGAGGGGTTGTACGGATGATCACACGATAGAATATATGTGTGACACCTGCAAGGCTAGGCACCCACCCAGTCTGTACAAGCTGAGTCTCCCAGCTGCAAAAGACACACAGAGGAAGGAGCTAAGACAGCTGTCTGGAGAAGCAGGAGTTTTAGATGACATTGAAGGAAGACAGGACTAGGGACAGTCAGAGATGGGGCGGCAGAGGGGGCAGCTTGGGTAATGACCCAATGCCTGGGAAGACCTTCAGACCGTTGAATCTCTAAGAGAGCACTCAGCACGTGTCTGGGACATGGCAGGTGGTGGGAGGAAAGAAAGGAGGGAGGGAGAGAGGAAGGAAGGACACAAGAAATGATGGAGTCCAGACCATTTCCCAGAGCCCCATCTGGGGCCAGTGGGGTGCTGTCGCCACTCCCCCCACCACCTGACCCCACACAGAAGGCCCTTGTCCACAGCCTGCTGCACCTGACCTCAGGGGAACATGATTACACACCTCGACACTCCCCTTTCACCCTTTCACAGGGCACAGTTCCCTCTCGGGCGTCTGCTTCCCTCCCCTTCGTGACATAATGTGCTCGGCCCACCACTGAGAGATTTAGTGGCCCCCATCGCCAAAAAGAAAAATGTAGCTTGAGATTTTAATTCCTTTACATGTCATTTGACAATAGTTTCATTCATTCCCACTAGCTGCATGTTTTGTTTTGTTTTTTAATTTACGGAGTACATTTGTAGTGTATGAATTAGAGAAAGGAAGTGTTATTAGAAAGGTCAGGGGAGCGAGCTGCTTCTTGTCTGAGGACAGAGAGCATGCATGCAAGGGAAAGAGGAGTGAGCTGGCTGGTGGCAAAGAGAGCTATGTCTAGCCCAAACTGGCCACCAAAGAGCTGTGTGACTTTCGGCAAGAGACTTAATCTCCCTGGGCCTCATGAGTCTCTAAGGAGTGGCTTCCCAGTTACATCAAATAGCGTCTCTGTTAACCATTACAACACCCCTGTGAACTAGGTATATTGTTACCATGGTTAATATGGGGATGCACCCTTTAGGGGACCTGGCCCTGGACCCCACCCCATATCATGGAGCTCAAGATGGGAAGACGGCAGGGCTGAGCAGATTCCCCACCCCCTGCCCTGTTGTCCAGCTTCAGCTGCCAGGACCCCTCGTGGGCAGAAGCACAGGTGAAGAAATCCAGTCGGGCTGTGAGAGGCCAATGTTTTGGCCTCATAAAGCCCTTTTTTAAAACAGCTGGCCACAGCTGCCCAGAGCTAAGATCTGCAGGAATTGGCCCGCTGCCCCTGAAGCTGAGGGGCTGGGGCATGGAGGCCAAGGTTGGTGGGGGGAGAAGAAACAAAAGGCATTCCTGGAGGAGTGGGAAGAGGCTGCTTGCCTCACCCTTTCCAGCCTCAGTTTCCCCAACTGTAAAGTACAGAGAATCCCCTCCCCCCACGTCCCACAGTGATGATGAGGAGCAGACAGGATCATGGATATTAAATAGTCCAGGACAAGGTCTGCCATGGAGCGCATTCTCCCTCTTACCTCACCCAGCTCTTCAGCCCCAGCTCTCAGCCCCCAGGAACATAGTTCCGGTGCTTCTAAGTGCCTCCCTAAGAGCCAGTACTGGCAGCTCACTCGGCGGCTGTTGAAATGGCTAAATTTTAATTTATTTGCCAAAATTTCCCCAACAGATTGCAGCAGCAGAACAACAATGATGTAGCAGGTACACACGTGTTCACAGGCCCAGCCCCAGGGTCAAGGGCAATGAACTTAGCTCTCAGGGATCCTTTCTGCTGGTGGGAGAAAACCATCAGCTCACGATGTCTCGGTGCCTTCTCATTTAAAGTCTCCTTTGGGGAAATGCCCTGTCTCTCCAGGTTTGCACCCCTCTGCTCTCCAGAAAAGGTCTGAATAGCTGGGAGGGAGGGGAACATATATCTCGGGCTTCAGGAGAGGACAGGCACTGCACACAGGTGTCCTTCGTGCCCACGGGCCTTGGCAGGCTGATCCTTGTCCTTTCTGTCTTTGTTTTCATATCTGGGAGTCTGGAGACAATGGCTCCCTACCTCCCGTGTTCTCCATTCACAGGTCCTCCTCGGCCTGGGTCCCCCAGTCCTCTCCCAGCAGCCCCCCACCTCAGGGGACTCAAGCCCTCCTGGAGGCTTCCCAGATGGGCATCATGGGGGGCTGCAGGAGTATGAGGCTGAGAGATCCCCCGATCGGGCAACCAGGGCCTGACCCACTCGTCCAGACCACGTGCAAAGAAGCAAGGCATGGGTGCTGGCGGCTGGCCCCTCACATTGATCCAGGCTGGCTGTTGCCTGCTTCACCTAAAATTGATCAGAGGGGAGGCAGGTGTGTCCTCCCAAAGGTGTGTCCCTGCCTGGCCACAATGGGGATTTATAATAATATTATGAGAGAAGGTGGTGTGCATGTGTGCCACAGTGGCCTACTAATGGCGGCCTTTTCTATTTCCCCCATAATCTAGAAGGCAGGAGGAGACCCTGTAAGATGGAACAGTTTGTCCATGCTCCCACAGTCGAGAGGTGGGGAACAAGGACTCCCCTCCAACCCTGTACTTCCTGACCCTGTCACTGGCCACTGCATGCCCATCCTGGTGTCCCCAGGAAAGAGCACTGACAAGTCACCCAAAACCTGCACAGTTTACCTGCCACTTCCCTCCTTCCCTCATGCAGATTCCTGTGTCTCCCACCCTGCAAATCCCCTATTACGTCACATCCAGCAGAAAGTGACCCAAATGGAACCGTGAATATCCTACGGGCAGAAAATGAGACGTAAGATCATATCGGTCCTTCTGACAGTTAAAGTAAGATTTTGTGTGAGCAATATACTCTTGCTCTGATTACCGTGAAGTATAATTTTATTCTGGGTTTTTTTCTGGGCTTGCTGAACCCCTGCTCTTTTAAGTGTTCAAATGCTCTGCTTGCCGAGATAAATGATTGTAATTGACAGGGCATTGTCAATCGGCAGCAAGGCTGATTTCATTAGGCATGCCAAGGGCCAGCTCTGGGGCGGGTAGCCGAGCAGCGGGGTTTGATCTGCCCCGCTCCCTGTAGTACCGTCCACACTGGCACCAAAGGCTGGAGGGCAAGAGAACAAAGCGAGCGTATGTCTCTGAATTCAAATCTTTCCCTTTGAAATGAGGCGTCCGGAATGGCCAATAAAACTGTGGAAATGGATTTCTGGCTGCATTTGATGTTAAGCCTTTAGTGTCGAGCGCCGGGTCTACTGGTTGCCTCCCCCAGCCCTTTCTTTCTTCCTTTTGCTTCCCTTGTTTCCCCCCCGCCCCCTTCTCTGGATGGCCTTGTGGGGAATTTTTCTTTTCATAAATAATTTCTTAGCGTTGGCGGGTAGGCACTTGCATCCCGTTTCTGCTTTGACATGAGAACAAATATGTCTTACAAGGATGGAGACTGGCTCTCGTGTCTGTGGCAGACTCGGTCTTATTCAGATTGGTTGAGACCCGCACTTCTCCCGTTTCAGTCTTACACCCTCTGTTTATTAAGGCATCTCCATACACAGAGTGCCCTTGCTTTCCCACCGAGCCTTCATAATCCCACATTCCATCTCTTCCTACCTAGAGAAGAGAGTTGGAGGGAAAGTCCAAGGTTTGGCACCTCCTCCCTGGTTGTCCGTAGCCAGATTTCCCTGACAAGGACCCAAGCTTTCATCTTCAGCCCGTAGTCTCGTCCTTGGTTGAGAGAGAAAGATGACCAGGGTGACGTCCTTGCTGCCATCCTAATCTCTTCTCAAGCAAAGGGATGGTGGAGAACAGAGCTTTGAGTTCCCAGACCGTCATCAGCTTGCAGAATCCCAGTGAGACTGGTGCGTCGCCCCACCCACCCTGGGATATCCCTGAGTGGGATTGAACTCATCAGCCCCATTCACATAGGGATTCATGGTTCATGGCAAGAGGAGAGGACCTGTGAAGAGAACAGGAAATGAAAGACGAAATCTGAAAAAGCAGGCTCCGATTCTGATGCTGCCCTGGACAGGGTGACCTTGAGCTACTGATTTCTCCTCCCTGTGGCTCAGATTTCTGGCTGTAAAATGGGACCAGGGATTCCTCCCTGTCGTGAATTCTAAAGAAGATTGGATGCAAAAGCCTTGTTTAAACTCCAAGCCCATCATGCAAATGAGAGTTAGATCATCGCAAGAAGACCACATCCGTTCATCTCAGTTGATCTTCTGAATAGTTTAGCAGAGAAAGCACTGTGTCCTTGCCAACATGGAGCAAGGAAACTGAGGCACCAGAGCACATTACAGCAGCCATAGAGCCAGCTGATGGCAGAGTTCCATTACCAGTAATAGAGGCAGCCAGGTCTGCCAAGAACCATGAAAAACTCAAGGCAAAATGTACCAAACATCTTCTTAGGTGCTTTCAACAGCTGGCAAGATAGCAAGAAGTTATGAGGTCGAGAGTCTAGACAAAGAAGAAGAGACGTGAAGCCACTTTTGCCCTGAGGACATCTGGTAACCCTAGAACCTCAGAAGGTGTAGGGGACATAAGAGAAAGCCCAGAGCCTATTTGAGGGGAAAGGAGGTACCCAAGAGATCCCCCTTATAAAGAGCCAGGTTCTCGAAGAGTGCAAGGGTGAACAGGATGGAAATGCATGCACACACTTGCACACACACAGAAGCACAGCCCCAGTGCTGAGCAGAGAAGCCCTTACTTCGATTGTCAATCACGGACCCACAGTACAGCACCCCCTCCCTCTCTAGCCTCCCCTCCTTTAACTGTCTGGTCAATCATAACCCCTGAGCTGCTTCCACTCCCCTTCCAGCTCTTCCCCTCCCCTGTTCCCCTCCCTCCCACAGGCTGCACACGTGCTGGCCAGAGCTGCCCTGTCCACACCCACCCATCCCTCCTGAGCCACACCCCAGCTTCACTGGCCACTCCCCACATCGGTCGCCTCCCTTCTAATCAGATCTCTGAAAAAAATCAACCTTTGTCTGCTTAGGCATTAGGATTTTTCTCCAAATAGTCGTATAAGAAAAAGTTTAATGAAAATCATAGACACATCTTCTAGAAACAGCTTCTCCTACATCCCCACGGACAGAAATCATGTCTGGGAGACAAGACTGGTAATGGTGCCAGTGGAAAGGAGACATCATCTGGGGACACCGATCCTTGGCCCCAGCTTCTGTCCTTGCGGACCTTGGCCTGGCTGTGGTCCTGGCCCACTTTACGGGTATGTCCCACAACAGGCCCTCTATGGCCCCTTCCTCTTCCTAGAGACCAGAACCTCAGGAGCAGAGGAAGGAAGGATGAGCTGGTTCGAACCACTGCATGTTGCCTGGACCTTATTCAGGCCGTAAGTGACAGGACCAGGCTTGAGGCTATACAGTGACCTGCAGGGGCAGCAAGTGTCCTGTGAAGCCCTCTTCGGGGAGAGGCACCCTTGGCACACCACAGCCTGGCCAGGAGTCAGGAAGACGAGGGACAGTGAGAGACTCTCCCAACATTTGGTGCTGTTTCACATGCAGCAGCTTCTCTGCTCCTCACGACGACCCCAGAGGGTGGGCAGATGAGGACAGTAGGCTGGCAGGTGAGTCACCCAGCTAAGGCACGAGAGAACTGGAAAGAGGCAGGAGGGAGATGAGAAGGTGTGTTTGGAGCCTCAGGTGAACTTGGAGGGCTGCCAGCAGCACTGAGACAGCCTGAAGCTGACGTTCGCCAGTGGAGCTGTGCTCCCAGGCTTGTGCCTGCTCCGAGTCTGCACTACACAGTCACAGCTCAGAAAAGTGAGCTGGGTTAGGTTCATGCAGTGGAAGAAGACATGGCCTTCTTGTCACTGGATGGATGGGGCTGGGATGGGAAAGTGAAAGGGATGGTGGAAGGGTGGATACAAGTACTGTAGGCTTCAGCCTGGACTGAAAACTGGTCCTGGGATTTTTGAAACCTCATTTAGGATTGGAGGGGGTATACATTCTGCTCAATTTTGCTGTGAAACTAAAACTGCTCTTTTAAAAGAATCCATTAAAAAGGTTTGTATTGGGTTTTTCTTAAGCAGAGAATTAGGCAGTTCCTGGGAAAGCTGGGATTTTCCCAGAGAGTGTGGGCAATTCCATTCTCATCCACTTTGGGAAGAAATCGGTCCTAAAGAGGAAAGGACAGGAAGGCAGCCTTAGGCTGGAGGGGACAGCAGTTCTTCTCTCTGAGCCTTGAGGAGATGAGAGGGGACAGAGTCTGACTTCCCAGTGAGGCAGAGCAGGACCCAGCCACTGGAGGATCTGAGCAGACTCCTGGATATGCCAGCAGGAGGGGAAGGGCTAGTTAGCAACCTGAGGACAGTGTCAGCCTGCGGATGCCCATCCAAGGGTGCCCGTACGTTATTCCCCATGTCCTTCTTCCTTCCCATTGTCCCTGTATTTGAGGAAAGGCTTGGCCCAGCCAAAGCGGATCTGGTCCAGGATTAGGTCAGAGGGGTGTTCGCACAGAGCAAGCAGAATATGCTGAGCAGGACTCTGAGCCAGACTGGCTGAGATGCCTAGTGATTGCTGGGACAGACGTGGGAGCATAGAAGGCCTTTTCACAAATTTAGGGAGACTCTGGTCAAAGGTAGGACCAGGCTGGAGAGAGGCAAATGCCACTGTAAGCTACAAATTAAAAGCTAACACGACCAGATACATGTGTTACCTCCCCACTCTGAGACTGTTAAAATGACCTCAAAATAATGAGAAAGGTGTAAACCCATGAAGGCTGAGAGAGGGCATCAGCAGATGGAAGGTTCCATAAATGTCCCTACGATGGAAGGAGAGAGAGTAGGACTGACAAAAGGATCAGCCCAGAAGAAACCGCAATCCTGAACCCTCACAGAGGGCCTTGGGCAGAGGGCAGAGGAGACACACTTGGGAAGCCCAGCAAGGCCCAAGATCGGAAACACCACGTGCACAGGCAGGAGTGAGAGGTGGAGCTGAAAGCAGAAGATAAGCAGAACGCTTCATCTGCCCATCCCGCACGGAGAAAAAAGCGACCAAACAGCTACCCTACTTTTTTTTAAGTGGATAGTTATTCTTTAAAAAAACTAAATGGGAAGAACTTGCTGGTATACGGGCCGGCCCGGTGGCGCACTGGAGAGTGCACCGCTTGGGAGCGTGGCAGCGCTCCCGCCGAGAGTTCGGATCCCATGTGGAGACCGGTTCCCACTCACTGGCTGAGCGCAGTGCAGGCACAACACCGAGGGTTGCGATCCCGTTGCCGGTCAGTAAAAAAGACAAAAAAAATGGAAAAAAAAAAAAAAAAAAGAACGTGCTGGTATAGACATCAGTACCTGAGAGCAATATCCTCTAGATGTGAGGGCTTGAGCACCAGGTCAACATTCAACCTGCAACCCCCTCAGTCCAGAGGGAAGCCTGCCCGTCAGCACAGAGACACAGAGACCCTCACTTGGTGTCCAGCACCTGGTTTCTCAGTTACATGGTAACCAAGTCTCATCAGACATTGTAGGAACATCTAAAAATAAAAGAGAAACTGAAATAAATAAACTGAAAAACTGATTTTGGAGGAAACAAAGAAAATTTGGGGGAAAAAACTTGTATTCCCAGATGTGTAGAAAGATATTATATCTATAAGGCAAGAACAAGATGCTATGTAAAAGGAACAATCAGATAACAAAAAAGAGTTCTGGGAAATTAAATATATGATTGTCGAAAAAGGAAGAAAATTCAATAAAAGGTTGGGAAAGTAATATTAAGGATATCTTCTTCTAGAAAGCAGAACAAAAAAAAGCCATGAGATGGAAATATGAGGGGAAAAAAAGAGGCATAGAAGTGATTTAAGATATTTCACATTCAACTAATAAAAGTTCTAGAAAGAAAAAACAGTTTAAAATGAAGAGTGCTCCCTTCACAAAAAAAATAATACAAGAGAATGTCCCAAAGATAAAGAATAGAAGTCTTTAGAATAATCAGGCTCCTCAACTGGCCAGTACAACAAATGTTTAAAAATATCCATCATTAAGCATATCTTTATAAAATTTTAGAAAACCAAAGATAAAGAGAAATGTTTAAATCATCCAAGTGTCATCTTCAAAAAAAAAGGGAATAAAACCAATGTCAGGCTTGTCATTAGCACCACTGGGTCTACGAACACAATGACAAAATTCCTCCAAAGTTCTAAGAGCAAGTGTCAACTGAGAATTCTATACACTGCTAAACTATCACCAAAGGGTGAGAGTAGAATAAAGTGTGAGAGAAGAAGACATTATCAGACACATAAATATTTACAGGGAAGTTTACAGAGGCTGTGCTTGTGCAATACAAAAAGCAAATAAACAAGGAAGATGAATGTGATTTAATATTCAACTCAGGACAGAAATAAGAGTCCCAGGATGACAGCTCTGTGAATCCGGAGTGATTGGTCTAGATCAGAGCAGAAGAATAGGGGATTCAAGGGATGGGAAGGGTCTGGAGAAAGAGGTAAAATTTCAGGGATCTGAGTTTCTTTTTGAGATTTTGAAATACTTCAAGAAGGTGATAAATACAAACAAAGCAAGAAAATAAAGGAAGACAATTAGAAACTAAGAAAAGAAAAAGAAATGAATGGTAATTATGGTAATAATCACAGTCCTGTGCTTGGCCATGAAATGCACTATTAACAGAATCACATAAAATAAACGTGATTTGTTTCATGAATTTTCAACTTGTAGAATCACCCTTTAGACAAAGCATCATCAACTTCAGTTTACAAAATTTAAAAACATGTTATCAGTTATAAAAATATAAAAGCAAAAGTACAGTTGTTGAAAATGAAAAGTAGAGAGGAGGCAGAGGTGATGAGAAGCATTGGAGTGTGAATATGCTCCTCTTTTCAATAGTCCAGTGCTAGGGCCGGCCCGGTGGCGCACTGGATAGTGCGCCGCTTGGGAAGCGCGGCGGCGCTCCCGTCCGAGGGTTCGGATCCCACATACAGACCGGTTCCCGCTCACTGGCTGAGCGAGGCGCGGGAGCAACACCGAGGGTTGCAATCCTGTTGCCGGTCCCCCGTCCGGTACGGGGGCAACACTGAGGGTTGCGATCCGTTGCCGGACACAGAAAAAGACAAAAGTCAATAGTCCAGTGCTATTGTGTATAGTTGAGGGAATAAAAAATGTGTACAGATGTGATTTAAATTTACAAATGCAACTAATAAAGGAATTAAACAATCGCGCATGTGTGTGTATATAAAATGAATTGGGGGGGGAGATAAAGATATTTGAGTGATGGTCCAAGTGAACAAATTCTTAATCTGTACAGGAGAAGGTCAATCTATCATGTCTAAGCTTGATCAATCAAAAATAACGTTATTAACATGTATGTTGACACAGGAGGTTAATCATCAGGACAAAACAACACACCAATCAAAAACAGTTACTGGGATTAAAAGTGGTTTACTCAGGAGACAAAGACTAGAGTGTAGAGGTGATGTGACAAGAGACTATTTATTTTAATTAGAAATATATCTCTACTGTATGATTTTTTAATCACATGCAGGTATCTGATCAATACTTTTAGGTGTCTTTTTTAATGAAGTTTGACTCATGCTGTAGTCACAGGTAACTGAGACTGGGACTTACCAATAACGCTTTTGATAACTGAGATGATATTAGCTTGTTGTTGCTGAAGTCTGTCCACTTTCGCGTGGAAGCAATTTTCAGCTAAAATCGAGATTTCTCTGTTTCACTCTCTTCACAGATTAAATCCAGAAAACAAGTTTTACAGAGAAAAGTACCCTGTAGTTTGAAAACACTTTTTGAGGTATGAATACTTTATCAAAACCCTACAATTAAGGATTTATCTAACCATTTGGTAGATGGTTATGAATAGATTCATTCATCTAACGCTTGTTTATTGCAATCCTACTAAGAACAATGATAGTTTCAATATCACAAAAGATTGCCAGACTCCATTCCTGTTCTTAAGATAATATATGGATTTTTGCCCGAAACCGGGCCATGGGGGGAAGTAGCAGAGGCTGGGTACCCTTTCTCATACCCTCACTCACACCTTGGTTTCAGTCCACTATTTATTGAAAGAACTAAAGTCAGGAGGCTGAATATTTTAGACCCAGATCTTTGATTTACTCTAGCTGTTATCACCTAGGTAAGTCATTACTCTCAACTGGACCTCACTTTTTTCAAATATGAAATAACAGTGTTTGGCATAGTTAAGGTCTGAAGCATCAGACCTTGTCACCTTGATCCAACCCCCACAGTTGGTCAGTGGGGAGCTCTCTGACTCTGGAGGTAGAAGAGACAAATTAGTGATATTAAAGAGGACTGTTTAGACAATAAAGTGCAACCTGCAGCATGCACCTGAGGAATCAGGTGGCAGCCTGTGAAGCAATCCCATGGAGTGAAAAGATCGCAGGCCTGGGGGTCCAGAGACCCAGGGTTTAATTCCAGCTCTGCCAAAACTTTGCTGCATGATCCTGAACAAGTCACTACAGCTCTGTGGCCCTCAGTGTCCTCACCTGGAAGATTAAAGGGTTCAACTAGACAATCTGCAACGTCCCTTCCAGCTCTGACATGCTTTCATTCCATGATTGCGTGACCACCAAATTAAATTAAAATCAGAGTTTTTGCATCACCCGTGTGTTGGCGAAGACAAGGAACACGCCCATGTGTACATGAAAAAGCCTCCGACAGTGGGTCGCTCAGCTTTTTCTTGTTGCTGTTGTTGTTTTTTCTTTCCTGAGCTTATCAGCCCATGATCAAGGGCTCCCTCTCCAATGCAGGTGCTTATCTGCCCGCTGAGGCCAAGGGCACAACTTAGCAACTTGCAGCTTGTGAAGCAACGCGGGCGTTTCTGCCACTGTTAAGCCACCACCTCTGGCTACAACAAGGCGTTGCCTGATAAACAGACTTGCTACACACACGTCTGCCTGGGAAGGAGAGAAACTGCCTGCCAGCCTGCTCCTGCCAAAGGCTGCACCCACCCTTCTGCAGGAGGGTTCCAAGTATGGGGAGATGTTGGGGCCATCCAAGATGCTGCCGGACTTAGTCACCAAATGGGTGGCAGAGATGGCTCTGGTGTAGGGCTTCCTAGGCACCTGGACCCAGGGCCTGAAGGGTCCCGAAGGGATTCCAGAGGTCAGAACAGAGACCTGCTAACTGGGGGGAGTGGAGATCCCCTGGAAAACCAAGGCTGGACTTAGTGTCAATGTGTCAGAGAGAAATGGCCCACAGATCTGGGTATTTCTAAAGGCCAGAATGACTCATTCTTTCAAAGAAAATTTCCTGAGAACTGATATTCACTGGCCATTGAGGAAATAGATGAATTGATATGTATGGATCCCTCCCATCAGAGTTCCCAGTCTGGCTGTGACAGAACATCTTATTCTTTCACTTATCCAGTGACTACAAAGTGAACGCCTATCATGCCTAGACACTGTTCTTGGTAGTAAAGAAGTTCAGGTGAATGAAATAGAAA
>NW_007726309.1:385545-429852 GCF_000696425.1 Galeopterus variegatus | reverse complement strand
ACCCCGTGTCTCCCACCCAACCTCTCCCCAACTTCCCTCCCCTTCCCCCCTCCACTCCCAGCAACCCCAGGTCTGTTCTCTCCCTCTGCAAATCCAATGCACCACTGTGGTCTTTCTTTCCTTCTTTCTCTCTTAGCTCCCAGTTATAAGTGAGGACATGTAGTATTTTTTCCTCTGCACCTGGCTTATTTCACGTAACATAATTTTCACCAAGCTCATCCATGTTGCCAAGAATGTGAGAATTTCATTCTTTTTTGTGGCTGAGTAGTACTCCATTGTGTATATATACCACATTTTCATTTATCTAACCATTTGGTAGATGGTTATGAATAGATTCATTCATCTAACGCTTGTTTATTGCAATCCTACTAAGAACAATGATAGTTTCAATATCACAAAAGATTGCCAGACTCCATTCCTGTTCTTAAGATAATATATGGATTTTTGCCCGAAACCGGGCCATGGGGGGAAGTAGCAGAGGCTGGGTACCCTTTCTCATACCCTCACTCACACCTTGGTTTCAGTCCACTATTTATTGAAAGAACTAAAGTCAGGAGGCTGAATATTTTAGACCCAGATCTTTGATTTACTCTAGCTGTTATCACCTAGGTAAGTCATTACTCTCAACTGGACCTCACTTTTTTCAAATATGAAATAACAGTGTTTGGCATAGTTAAGGTCTGAAGCATCAGACCTTGTCACCTTGATCCAACCCCCACAGTTGGTCAGTGGGGAGCTCTCTGACTCTGGAGGTAGAAGAGACAATCCAGTCTGGCTGTGACAGAACATCTTATTCTTTCACTTATCCAGTGACTACAAAGTGAACGCCTATCATGCCTAGACACTGTTCTTGGTAGTAAAGAAGTTCAGGTGAATGAAATAGAAAAGATGTCTGATCTCTCAAAGCGTAAATCGCCAGCTCTCTTCTGTCTTCTGAGGATAATGACCACAGTTTGCTTACTGCTTGCTAGGCACCAGGTGCCGTGCCAGATGCTCTGTGCATGTTAGTTCAACTCACCCTAATGGCCCAACAATGAGGTAGAGATTTCAACTCTCCCTATTTCACCTGTGAGGAAACTGAGGCCAGAGAGGCTGGGGGCCTTTGCCTGCAACCTCTCAGACAGTAGTGACCTTTTTTTATTAATTTTTTTAATTATTAATTTTTATTATTATTAATAAAATTTATTAATTTTTTATTGATTATGCATATTCATGGGGTGCAAACCTGACCATCACCACCTGTGCCCAAGATGTGATGATAAGATCAGTACTATCAGTGTGCCCAGTATCACAAATTGCACTTATACCCAGTACACCCCGTGTCTCCCACCCAACCTCTCCCCAACTTCCCTCCCCTTCCCCCCTCCACTCCCAGCAACCCCAGGTCTGTTCTCTCCCTCTGCAAATCCAATGCACCACTGTGGTCTTTCTTTCCTTCTTTCTCTCTTAGCTCCCAGTTATAAGTGAGGACATGTAGTATTTTTTCCTCTGCACCTGGCTTATTTCACGTAACATAATTTTCACCAAGCTCATCCATGTTGCCAAGAATGTGAGAATTTCATTCTTTTTTGTGGCTGAGTAGTACTCCATTGTGTATATATACCACATTTTCCTTACCCAGTCATCTATTGATGGATATTTAGGTTGGTTCTATATCTTTGCCACTGTAAATAGAGCTGTGATGAACATGGGGTGCAGCTATCTCTTTGACATGATGATTTCCATTCCTTTGGATATATGCCCACAAGTGGTGTTGCAGGATCATATGGTAGATCGATCTGTAGTTGTCTGAGAAACTTCTACACTGTTTTCCATAGTATCTGTACTAATCCACAGTTCCACTAACAGGGTAGAAGAGTTCCCCTTTCTCTGCATCCTCATCAGCATTTGTTATTCTGTCTTTTTGATTATAGCCAGTCTAACTAGGGTGAGATGATATCTCAATGTGGTTTAAATTTGCATTTCCTGGATGATTAGTGATGTTGTTGGAGACTTTTTCAAGTACCTATTGGCCATTTGCATGACTTCCTTCAAAAAATGTCGATTCAGCTCCTTTGCCCAATTTTTAATTGGGTTATATGTTTTTTCACTGTGTAATTGTTTCTGTTCCTTGCATATTCTGGATATTAATCCTTTGTCAGATGTGTAGTTTGCAAATATTTTCTCCCATTCTGTAGGTTGCCTATTCACTCTGTTGATTGTTCCTTTGCTGTGCAGAAGTTTTTTAGTTTGACATAATCCCATTTATTTATTTTCTTAGTTTCTTGAGCTTTGGGGGTCTTATTCATAAAGTCTCTGCCCAGTCCTAATTCCTGAAGTGTTTCTCCTACATTTTCCTTTGGTAGTTTTATAGTTCCAGGTCTTATACTTAAGTCTTTAATCCATTTTCGGTTGATTTTGGTACATGGCAAGAGAGGCAGGTCTAGTTTCACTCTTCTGCATATGGATGTTGAATTTTCCCAGCATCATTCATTGAAGAGGCAGTCTTTTCCTCAAGGTATGTTCATGTTGCCTTTGACAAAGATCTGTTGACTGTAAGTATGTGGGTTGATTTCTGAGTTCTCTATTTTGTCCCGTTGATCTGAGTGTCAATTTTTGTGCCAGTACCATGCTGTTTTGGTTATTACAGCTTTGCAGTATAATTTGAAGTCAGGTAGTATTATGTCTCTGGCTTTATTTTATTTATTCGTTTTTTGTTTGTTTGCTTAAGGTTGTCTGCTATCTCTCTTAGACTTAATATTTTTACAATTTTTTTTGTCCACTTGGGTTATGTGTAAAGATTGTCTTTGAAATCAGAAATTCTCTCTTCTCCTTGCTCTAATCTGCTGCTCAAGCTCTTAATTGTGTTTTTCATCTCATTGAATGAATCCTTTAGTTCCAAGAGTTCTGCTACATTCTTGTTTAAGGTATTTATCCCTTTGTAAATTTCCTCCTTCATATCCTGGATATTTTTCCTCATTTCGTTGTGTTGTCTAACTGAGGCTTCTCTTATCTCACTGAGTGTCCTTAAGATTGTTACTTGGAATTCCTTTTCAGTCATTTCAGGAGTTTCCTGTTCTGTAGGGTCAGGTACTTGAGAATTACTATCCTCCTTTGGTAGTGTCATATTTCATTAACATTTTTGTTCCTAGTATTTCTCTTCTTTTCATTGGTTATGAATATTTGTGAGATATAAAGCTGATTGTCGCTCTTCATGCCTGTGATGTGGGGGCCAGATTCATACTGGCTGTACACCCATAACCTCAAATTATATTTGTACCCCATGTCCCCCACCCAATTATCCACAACCTCTCTCCCCCTACTCCCTCCCCCCCCCCCACCTTGTAGCCCATAGAATGTTCTCTCCCTCTGCTGGTCAAAGCACCACTGTGGTCTTTCTTTCCTTCCTTCTTTCTCTCTTAGCTCCCACATATGAGTGAGTACATGTGGTATTTATTCCCCTGAGCTTTGCTTATTTCACTGTTTTCCATAGTGGTTGTACTAATTTACAGTCCCACCAACAGTGTAGGAGCGTTCCCTTCTCCCCACACCCTCACCAGCATTTGTTATTCATTGTCTTTTTGATCATAGTCAGTCTAACTGGAGTGAGGTGTTATCTCAATGTAGTTTTAATTTTCATTTCCCTGATGACTAGTGATGGTGAGCATTTTTCATGTTCCTCTTGGCCATTTGTATGTCTTCCTTTGAAAAATGTCTATTCAGTTCTTTTGCTAATTTTTTAATTGGATTATTTGTTTTTTTAATACATAATTGTTTGAGTTCCTTGTATATTATGGATATTAATCCCTTGTCACATGCATAGTTAGCAAAAATTTTCTCCCATTCTGTAGGTTGTTGTTTCCCTCTGTTGATTGTTTCCTTTGCTGTGCAGAAGCTTTTTAGTTTGATATAGTCCCATTTGTTTATTCTTCTCTTTTGTTGCTTGTGCTTTTGGGCTCATGTTCATAAAGTTTGTGCCCAGACCTAGTTGCTGGAGTTTTTCACCTATATTTTCCCTTAGTAATTTTACAGTTTCTGGTCTTATACTTAAGTCTTTAATCCATTTTGAGTTGATTTTAGGGTATGGTGAGAGATGCATATCTAGTTTCATTCTTCTGCATATGGATATCCAGTTTTCCCAGCACCACTTGTTGAAGAGGCAGTCTTTTCCCCAATGTAGATTTTTGTTGCCTTTGTCCAATATCAGATGGCCATAAGCCTAAGGGGTCATTTCTGGGTTCTCAATTCTTTTTTTTTTTTTTTTAAGATGACCAGCAAGGGGATCTTAAACCTTGACTTGGTGTTGTCAGCACCACACTCTCCCAAGTGAGCTAACTGGCCATCCCTATATAGAGATTCGAACCCTTGGCCTTGGTGTTATCAGTACCACATTCTCCTAAGTGAGCCACAAGCTTGCCCTCTGGGTTCTCAATTCTACTCCACTGGTCTGAATGTCTATTTTTATGCCAGTACCATGCTGATTTGGTTGCAATAGCTTTGTAGTATAATTTGAAGTCAGGTAGTGTTATGCCTCTGGCTTTATTTATTTTCCCCCCCCTTGCTTTGGCTATTCACCGCCTTTTGTTGTTCCATATGAAAGGTAAGATTGTTTTTTCCATTTCTGTGAAAAATGTCATTGGTATTTTGACAGGGATTGCATTGAATCTGTAGATCGCTTTGGGTAGTATAGACATTTTCACAATGTTAATCCTTCCAATCCAGGAACATGGAATATCTTTCCATCCTTCATGTCTTCCTTAATTTCTTTCAGAAGTGGTTTGTAGTTCTCATTATAGATGTCTTTCATTTCTTTGGTTAAATTGATCCCTAGGTGTTTTTTGTGTGTGTGTGTGACAATTGTAAATGGGCTTACTTTCTTTATTTCTCTTTCTGTTAGTTCATTATTTGAGTATATAAATGCAACTGATTTCAGGGCATTTATTTTGTATTCTGCAACATTACTAAAGTTATTAATCAGCTCTAGGAGTTTTTGGATAGAGTCTTTAGGTTTTTCTATATATAGTATCATGTCATCTACAAATAGAGACAGTTCAACTTCATCTTTTCCAATCTGGATTCCCTTTATTTCTTTCTCTTGCCTGATTGCTCTGTTTAGTACCTCCAGTACTATCTGTTAAATAGTAGTGGAGAGAGTGGGCATCCTTGTCTTGCTCCTGTTCTTAAGGGAATGGCCCTCAGTTTTTTCCCATTCAGGATGACGCTGGTGGTGGGCTTGTCATAAATGGCTTTTATTTTGTTGAGATAATTTCCTTCTATACCTAATTTGATGAGAGTCTTTATCATGAAGGGATGTTGAATTATGTCAAATGCTTTTTCAGCATCTATTGAGATAATCATATGGTCTTTGTCCTTGAGTTTGTTGATGTGATGTAACACATTTATTGACTTTTGTATCTTGAACCATCCTTGCATCCCTGGGATGAATCCCACTTGATCATAGTGCATAATTGTTTTAATGTGTTGCTGTATTTTGATTGCTAATTCTTTGTTGAGGATTTTTGCATCCATGTTCATCAAGGATATTTGCCTATAATTTTCTTTTTTTGTTTTATCTTTATCTGATTTTATTATCCGAGTTATGTTGGCCTCATAGAATGAGTTTGGGAGAGTAGCTTCTATTTCGGTAGTTTGGAATAGTTTGAGGAGAATTGGTAGTAACTTCTCTTTAAAAGTTCGATAGAATTCAGCTGTGAAGCCATCCAGACCCAGACTTTTCTTTGTTCAAAGATTGCTAATTACTGCTTCAATTTCCTTGCTTGCTATTGGTCTGTTCAGATTTTCTACCTCTTCTTGGTTCAGTCTTGGTAGTTTGTAGGTGTCTAGAAACTTATCCATATCTTCAAGATTTTCATATTTGTTGTCATATAGTTGTTTATAATAGTCTCTAGTGATTCTTTGTATTTCTATGGTATCAGTTGTTATGTCTCCCTTTTTATTAATGATTTTTGTTATTTGGGTCTTCTCTCTTCTTTTTTTTTTTTTTTTTTTTTTTTTTTTTTTGTTAACCTAGCTAATGGTTTGTCTATTTTATTTATCTTCTTGAAAAACCAACTTTTTGTTTTGTTGATCTTTTCTATTGTATTTCTAGCATTTCTACATTGATTTCTATTCATCTAGTAAATTAATTGTTTCTTCTACTACTCTGGGGTGGACTTTGAGGAGAAAGACTTCTTCCTGACTCCTTTGGTGACTCTCCTTTTGTCAATACAGAAGAATATGTGGTGGGCCACCTACACAGTGGTCATGGTTGCTACTGGGGTGTCAAGTCATCCATGCAACAGTAGAAGCTGTGGTAGCAGCTGTTGTGGACCACCTCCAAGGAATTGGTGCAGAACCTCCCTGCCGCAGCAGCAGTGCTCCTCCTGCCTTTCCTGAAGTGAACTTGGACCCAGGTTTGCTAATCTCCTGATTTTTTTTACTCTGATGTTCTACCACAGCTCAGTCTTCTCAAACCCAGAAATGTCATTTTTCCCATGCCTGCTCTCAACCTGCTCCTTCTCCTTTATGCACTCACTGAAGGAACATCAACCCCATATCAGTCAGTATATACCCATGGCTTAAAACAACAGGGATTTATTTCCCACTTACACTCCAAGGCAACATGGGTAAGCAAGTGTGTTCTGCTCATTCTAGTCACTGAGGTACCCATGCAGATGAGTTTGCATATCAACACATAATTCCCTGATCATGGAAGCAGAAGTGTAGAGCTGGAGAGTCTCGCACCATCTATTAAATACCCTAGCCCAAATGTGGCAAATGTCAGCTTCTCTCACCACCCATTGGCCAGAACTAGTCACATGACCACACCTAACAGCAGGAGAGGAGAGTGGATATTTGTAAGCTGTAGGGATGTCTGCCAATATTACTGTTCACCCAGCTGCCTGAATGTAAAACCATGGTGCTCTGAGATTGTGGAACACTTTTTCCCCCTTTACCAGGAATTAAGGGAAACAGAGCTGACTCTGGAGTCTCACAGACATGTAGGATTTGTGAGACTTTGTTAACTTTTGTGTGCCTCCATTGCCTTATCTGTAAAATGAGGGTGATAATGCCCCTATCACAGTGTTCTGGTAAAACTTACAAGTTAATACAAAACATGCTTGGGAACTGTTAGGTCTTTTCTGTTCCCTTCCACCCCTTACAAGTCTTCCATCCTCTACTGTCACACCCTATGACTGGAAACTCTCATTGGCACTACTGCAACAACCTCATCCACTGTCCCCTCTGCCTTGAGCTATGTTCCCTCATCCATCCTCCACCCTGTGACTGCCTGGTCATCTTCCTGATCCACAAATCTCACTTTGTTGCTTCCCTGCTTTTAATGCTCTTACATCTCCCTGTAACATTGGTGATATAGTGAGACCCCAATCTATCTTTCCATCCTCTTGATTTGCCCACATCTTCCCCATCCTCCGTATACATTGAAACATTTCCCATTCCCAGATTCTTTCCTTGTTTTTTTATACCTGCCCATCTTTAACCACATGCTGCTTTTGCTTGGAATGGCTTTTTCCCTACCGCACCTGGAAAATTCCTACTTATACTTCAAAACTCAACAGCTCATGTCACCTCTCCTGTGATGGCTTCCACAGCTACAACAGTGGAGTTTTCTTTCTCCTGCTGCTAGACTCTTATGGCTGCTGAAATTCCACCATCAGTAACCTGGTCCATTGAGACACACTGAAGTCTCCTCACCCGGTCCTGTTTTCTAATGGGCATAGTGGGGAGAGCCCATGGACAGAAGACCAAGTCCTGAGTTTGACCTCAGGGCTTTTCTGGAGCTCTTTTTGCAGTCTTAGAAAGTCACTTCCCCACCTGCAGCCATCCCTTCATGGAGGGACTCACCATTTTAGGAGCTGTCATTGAATTGTCTCAACTTCTTCATGATCACCATCTGCCCAGGGCTTTTTCTATCTGAGGATTCATCTGTTTTCAAGGAGACGAACACTAGCAATGACCTCACCCTTCAAGAGGGAACCCTCTCTATCTCCTTTTGGGTGACTTCTTCATTACAGACTCATCATGTTCTGAAGTTACAAAAAGCACAGCATTTCCATAACAAAATTTACACACACAAATGAACCATGTAAGGTGGGGGGGTAGTTATTTTATTCCAAACATGCCCTATGATGAGAACAAAAGCTTTTTTCCTTATACCCATAGGTGCAGGGGCAGTTGGAGCTATGGTGGGATTTCATATTTATCCACACAATTCTTTGGCAAATTGTATTCAACAAATAAGGAAAATGAGGCATAGAATGGTGAAGTGATGGCTCAGGGCCCCCCCATAATTTGGGGTCATGTGCAGAAGTCATTCTGGTTTCCAGATTCTTTATCAGATGTTCACTGAAAGGCAGGTCGTGCAGCTTGGAGATAACCATGGGTGTGCGAGTCATGAAGAAGTGGGCAGGTGATGCCATGGAATCTGCTCAGCCACCGATCCATCAACACAAACAGATCTCCAGAGCACATCATTGGCGGGGGGTGGGGGGGGCGGCGTGGGGAATAAAAATACATTGCTCGTGGTTCTATACAATTTGATTCATGATACCATTTATGTGTTTAAACACAAAAGCATATATACACACATATATTTTATGCATTTTATTTATATGTGTGTGTATATATATACATATATATGTATATATATACATGATATTTTAAGTGGCTTGGAAGGAAGGACATCAAACTCATAATAATGACTACTTCTGTAGCAGAGGAAGGGGACCAGGAGGGGAGTAGTGGTCACGGAGGCACCTATAGATTGTCGATTTATCTGTAGTATTCTAATAGATTTTCAAAGTCTAGTGCACTCATATATTATTTACAGAACAATTCATATATGCATTGAAAAATAACCAAAACAAACAATGAGGAAGAGTAAATGGTTAATTCTGGGTGGTGGGACTGTAAAGTGATTGTAAAAATTTTTTGCTCATTTTTTTCCTCCTTTTTTAAAATACCAGCCCCCCCCCAAAAAAAAAAAGCTATGAAAAGAATTCTGGATTCAGATCTCGTTTCTATTGCTAACAAGTTATGAGATGCTCAGTGATTCCCTTACCTTCTGTGTGCCTCAGTTTCCTTACTGGTGACCATACGGGCCAGATTAGATAATCACTCAGGTTAGTGCCCAGCTCTCAGCCCTGGGAGCTCCACACGTGGGTGGGCAGATCCCTCTCTGACCAGGCAATATTTTCCAGTCAGGTTAAAAATAAACGGAATGTGTCAGGTGGAGAAAGTATCAACTACTAAAGGCAAGAAAAAAAGAAAGCGTATATAAGAAAATTCAGAGTCCGTGTTGAGAAGGAGCTACAGGGTCTTTGTCAATCAATACAAGTGTCTCTGAGTGATGTAACCACCTTTCCTCTGTGCACACACACACACATGTGCACACACACACAAACACCACATGGCAAGGCTGTACCCAGTGACCTAAGTGGGACCTTAAACCCGTTTCCACTCCATGGCCCTCAGCAAGCACCTTTCTCTGGGTCCTATACATCCCACCATCTCTATCCCCTCTCCCCCAGGGCACAGATGCATGTAGTGAGGTCAAGACCATGTAAACCACTCCTATCTACCTATTTCCATGTTACCTCTCAGTGCAGTTGAAAAAAAGTCTCCTTATGTGAAACACTCCAAAACAGCTGATTTGATCTCAATTGTCATCAGACAAGGAGCAAGGGAAGACACTGGATTCTTACTCCCTGTAATCATGAACATCAGCACCCACACTGCATGGCTGGCATCACGCTAAGCACACCACTTGCTTTTTCTCACTGGTCCTTATGACAACCCAATGTCACAGGCAAAAAATTTCAGCTCAGAGGAGTCTTCCCAGTCCACACCCAGCCAGGCCAGGAACCAGGTCCAAGTTGAAGGCTTTTTGCCCTGGAGGATGGGCCCCAGGCCCCGAATTCTCTTTGTCCCATTCACACCATTTTCATTCCAAACATTTCAGCTCAGAGGAGTCTTCCCAGTCCACACCCAGCCAGGCCAGGAACCAGGTCCAAGTTCAAGGCTTTTTGCCCTGGAGGATGGGCCCCAGGCCCCGAATTCTCTTTGTCCCATTCACACCATTTTCATTCCAAACGTTCCCAGCACTATGGGCACCAGGCAATGAAGAAAGGGCACTTGGTAATCATCAGGCAGACTTTGCAATCGCTTGCCTTCTGTGTGTGTGAAGTGGCACAAGGATGCCCACGTCACCATGAAAGGATCAGGTGTGAGCACACGTGTGAGAGCCTCCAGCAGCACGAAGGTGCTCAGCAAATTCCTCCCCCTTCAGGGAAGCCTGGAAATAGCCACCGCACTCCTGCCCTGTCTTCTTGTGGCTAAAACAGACCAGCATGTCCCAAGGAGAAGCAAACTCTAGGTTCAGCCGCTGGCTGCCTCAGGTCTAGCTCTGCCCGTGGCGCTGCAGGATGTGGTCAGTTCGAGGAGCAGAGCACGTAGAAAAGGGCCTCCCAGAGGCCTTTGCAGCAAAGCCACAAGCTGGGGAGACAGTTTGCCGCCTTTGCTCTCTTTTCATGATGCAGACTCTAAAGGCTACCAAAAGGGGGAAAAATCATTTTCTTCCAGAATACTCCTCCTTCTCATGAAAGGGTAAGCATGGAAATTATTAGGCCTAGGAGACAATCCGTTGTGCCAGCTCTGAACTCTCACCAGGACATCAGAGAGGCTGCCTTTAGAAAAGAAGCTGAGCTCCCCAATGAGCACACTGGGCAGTCCTTTTGGTACAAGTAAAGCATAAACGATCGGGTTGAGGGGAATAATCCAAACCACTTATAATGGTGCTCGGACATCAAACCCAACTTACAAAACAGAACTGGGATGGGTTTCATGTAAATGAATCCAAAACATGCAGTTTAAAGATCCCTCAAAGCACAGGAGGCTTAGAAATTAGCAGAGAAGTATCCTTAAGAGACAACAACAAACCACACCTGGGGTTTTGCCAAACCCAAATATTTGAAAAGACTTTGGACTATGACCTGGCATCCCTGCCACTAACTCTGCAGCTCAGAGTGGACTCTGGGTGCCTAAGAGGAAAGCTACCAGAATCCTCTGCCAAAGCCTTCCTGGTGTGATCCACCCACCTATCCCCATGTCTTTAGAAGGGGAGAGGTACAGTCACTACCCCACACCCCCACCCCAGCCCCCAGCACCTCACTTCCTTTTTCCTGACATTCCCAAAGCAGTGTAGATTTGCAGAGCCTCTTTACTGAGTGTGGACTTTACCAAGCCTCTTTCCTGTGCATTGTCCACCAGCAGGGTAATGCCTCCTCTCCTTCCTGCTCTCCCTGCAAGACCAGGACTCATTTTGTAGCTGAATGGGCTACACAGGAGAGGCTGAAGCCTGGGGATCTTGAAAATCAGCAGAGGTAGGTGGTGGGAGCAGGTCCAGGGAAGAGGGTGGCAGGCACAGAATCCCTGCAGCATCCTCAGGGAGTCTGGGGACAGTGAGCAGGGACCTTGAATTTAGAGACTAACTCAGCAGAAGAGACATGGCAGGATGAGAGCCCCAGACCTTAGTGTGTGCAGAAGACCAGTTCCCTGGAAAGCGGATGGGGAGATGCCAAGAGGTGCATCTAGAAGGTTTATTGGGGAGTGCTTTTAGGAACAACACATCAGGAGGGGAACTGAAGAAAACAGAATTGGGCAGAGGGAGAAGTTGAACTATGATTCAGTTGAAGGTGAGTCACAGCTGATCTCACAGGAAGTTCTACAGATGGAAGTGACCTTTAGGGAGGCCCCAAATCAAAACAGAGGAGCTGGGCATTTGAGCCCTGACATTAACTGGATACTGGATGCATGTTGCCTCTGGAGAGGGTGTGTTACCTTAGGCAAAGAAGCTGCTTTGGGCTGAGGGCAGAGTCCAGAGAACCATGGTGTAGTGACACTCCAGAGGAATTGAGTGTCCCATCTTGAAGTGGATCTGGGCTGCTCACCACAGCGTCCACTACAGTCCACCCCTTGTGCTGCCTGGACCCATTTACTTCAGATACTAAGTTCACTCTAGGAACAGCTGGTCCAGCACTCTGGTTGGTCTCTTTTCCTGGGAACACTTACAAGAAGAATGTTAATGGGACAGACTGCAGCCCCAGCCACTGCCCTGGTACTACAGCCACATCTGACATTCCTTGTCCAGTCCTGTCGTTCCTGTTCTGCATTCCTCTTGTTAGGCAGCATCTCCACTGCTCCAGGTGGCTTACTAGAGAGAGAGACCCACCCCATTTCACCACCAGTGAAAATTTAACTTAAGGGATCAAAAGATGCAGGACTGGATAAGGGAAATGCTTACCTATGATGGGTCCCTCTCCTTCCTAATTAGGGATCTGACCTTGCCATAGGAGACCTGCAGGGTTTGAGAATTCACCATCTTCTGGAACACCCTGTTGTTCTTATAATTATGGCCTGGGCCCAATCCTCAACTCTTCTTCCCTCCAGGAGATTGAGTCTCTTTCTACCCTTCCCTCTGGCTTTCACACTTAGCCCTTAATTGGTGATTAATCACTCTTAGCTTCCCATTGTCTCTATGCAATGTGTTTGTTACCCCCAGCAACAATTCCATAATACTTCTAATTACACCCCTCCCTCCTCACCTGAGAAATTGCACCTGTCGGTGTATCCCTTCTTCCAATATCCCAAACAATTTTACCCCCAGCAAAAGGTTTAATAATTACATGCCAGGGTCTGTCTAGATGGCACCTATGCCTAGTGAAGGGATCTTCACTGCCAGTTGGCCAGCAGGTGATCCAGCTCTGAAATCCCATTGTAGAGTCAGCATCCTAGGACCACTGCAGTGCCATTGGTTGCTTAATGGGCTTCCAGGTAATGGACTATGGAATGAAGCTTACGCGCAGGAGGTTTATTGAGGAGGAACCACACCTGTGTGGGAGTGAAGGGAGAAGGTCTGCACAGAGGGAGAAATCGGACTGTGGGGCAGTCTCAATAAAGGCCTCGGCCAACAATCCCATGGGGAACTCTGAATCTGGGACTACCCATTAGAGGTGTCCTGAATTGAGACAAGGAGGCCAAGCTTTTATATCCACATATGGTACAGTCACTAAATATGGGATACCCTTAGGGGAAGGGAGAAAAATTGAGCTGAGCAGTGTCCTTCAGTCGAGAGCAATTCCCAGAAAGGGACATGGCACCCACTGCAATGTCTACCTCTCCAGGAGACAAGACAAAATTCATCATGTAGCCACACCAGTGAGTACATACTTACAAACCCTGGGAGGTGCTAGGAAGGTGCTGTGGATTGAATGTCCCCCGGCCAAGCTTTTATATCCACATATGGTACAGTCACTAAATATGGGATACCCTTAGGGGAAGGGAGAAAAATTGAGCTGAGCAGTGTCCTTCAGTCGAGAGCAATTCCCAGAAAGGGACATGGCACCCACTGCAATGTCTACCTCTCCAGGAGACAAGACAAAATTCATCATGTAGCCACACCAGTGAGTACATACTTACAAACCCTGGGAGGTGCTAGGAAGGTGCTGTGGATTGAATGTCCCCCCAAAACTTAGCCCCCACTGTGACAGTGTTAAGAGGGTGGGAAATCCTATTATGGTAATTGAAAGGTGGGGCCTTGAAGAGGTGATAAGATTGTTAGGACCGTGCCGTAGTGAATGGATTAATGGTGGTCAGGGGCATGGTTCTGAGAGCTTTAAAAAGAGGAGTGAGGAACTGGCTCTCTCTCTGCTTCCTCCATCCACTATGTGACATCCTGCTTTGCTGTAAAGAGTCACTACCCACCAACAAGGCTCTCACCAGAGGTGTTCCCTGGACTTTGGGCTTCCCAGCCTCTGAAACTGTAAGCAATAAATATTGTTTCTTCACAAATTATCCAGTTTCAGGTATTTCTGTTATAAGCAACAGAAATGGACGAATACAGAGGGTTGTGCATGAAGAGTCACAGAACTACAAACATCTATCCCAGAGGGTCTCTGGTTTCATCTGGGGGGTCAGGGAAGGTTTTCACAGGGAAGAGAATTTGAGCTGATTGTTTCCTGAGGATGATTATGCCCGAGCCAGGTGAACACAGAGGGAGACAAAGCCATCCAGCAGAGGACTGGAGAGGCATGAGCAAATGCCAAGATGAGGGGGGAGATGAGGTGCTCTTGTGCAGTTGCAAGAACGTCAGGGTAGCTGGATGGGGCAAGGGAGACCCCAGCCTGAGATAAGACTGGACAGAACAAAAAAGAACCAGGCCATGCAGGGCCTGGAGAGCCCCAGGTGGGGATTTTGCTCTTTATCTAAAGAGGTGCTGGAGATTGATTTAAGGCTTGGAGAGGAGGATCTTCCCCTTGTTACAACACACAGTCTGCTTACTTGGGGTCTCCAGGAGATCATCCCCTGCTGGCTCCAACCCCTGGAAATGCAAATCCTCTGCACAGTCACTATTGAGGTCAGGCTTGAGTTGTGGCTAGTCCCTGAAAGTTTCTGGTACAGTTAAACCTACATGGCTCATTCCATGCTCTCAACATTTTTCTTTTACCTGAGACCAGGTGAATTCAGAAACAAAGAAATATACAACTCCCAGCACAGCACTTTATACATAGGACATAAGCGTGTTCTTTCTGGAGAAGCTGTGGACCCCCTGGGATGTCAGCTCCCTGACGTTGGGAGAGCTGACCTGACCCTGTGTCAGGGGGATGGAAGGGATGGAGACTTGAACCATGTGCTCTATGATTCAGCCCTATGAAGGTTGCAGCAATGGGATGGCTGGGAGGCAAGGAGATGAAGTTAGGGCCTGGGACCCCAACCCTCTGTCCAGCCTCTCCTAGGGTGGGCACTCCTCCTGGATCTCCTTCTATGTCAGGAAACCACCTCCCTCAGACAGGTGGGGTCAGCCCAGCTGGGGTCAAAGATCCTCCACCAAAGGTGGCTTCCCAGTGGATTGTCTCCTGGTTTTCCTCTCTCAAGCCCCACTGAATGCCCCCCTCCTCTTCTCTCAGGCAGCCCCTGGAAACTGAGGGCAGTGTCATGTACTTCCCCAGCTGGAGCATGCTTGGTCCTCTCCATCGTTCAATAATTCGCCTCCTGAGTATGAGGCAAGATGCCAAGGCTCCTGCCCCCACTACTAATCGCCTTCTGATAACTGTCCTCCGATCTGCTGCCCGCTGCCTGCTGTGAAGCGAGCACCTTGCTGCAGTACAAGCGAGCAGTGCGGGACAGAGCAGAGCATCCAGCTGCCAATTCCAAATATCGAATCCCATAACGCAGCGTCGGATCCCACGCGCTTTGCACACAGTCACATCACACATTGACCTACACTGGATAGGATTCCTGAGGCACTCTCTCCACAAGTCCCTAGGAAGCTGAGCTTACACCACCCTGACCTTGAGCTTGGGTCATGTGACCCTGCATGGAGGACGCTGCACGAATCCAGGCCCCGGGGCATAAAGGATTTGTGTTCATGGGTCATTGCTCTATCTTCCCCATCAGGTCCAAGCTTCTCTGAGGCAGTGACCCTGTCTCCTGTACATCTGTAATGCTAGGACCAGCCATAAACAATTAGAGGCATAGAGGCAGTGGGAAAGGGGAGAAAAGAGAAAGAATGAAAAAAGGGAGGACAGGAAGGGCAGCAGAAGGACAGGGAGCAGGAGGGTCATGGAAAGAATGGAGGAGGGGACAGGTAATGCGTCACATCTGGACAGGCTCAGGTAAGCCCGAGGCATGATGGGAAGAAGCCACGGTAACTGGAGACTGCAGAAACAGGTGTGTCTGAGTGTCAGGCGGGCTCAGAACTGTGGGGAGCCCGGGGCTGGGCCAGACAGAGGCTGTTTCATGGAGGTTTGGAAGGTAGAGCCTGGCAGGAGAGGGGTACAGATACTGAACCAGCTGGGCAGGGGGGAGTGGCTGGGCAGTGCTGTCATTCAAGGCAGTGTGGTCTGGTCTGTCCAGTCTTCCTAGGAAGACACCCAGCTTCTCTCTGAGGCAGTGGACGTCAGGTCTCTGGGCTGCAGAAGTACAGGGCCAGCCCCATCGGAAAGTGAGGCCAAGGCTGGAGTCAGGATTGTCATGGAGCCTGGAGCAAGCCTGGGCTGAGTCCCACCTGGAGGGAGCCCAGGAGCTGGGGAAACTGAGGCCAAGGCACAGCAAAGAGAGGGAGAGGGAGGGAAACCTAAGGACATGGAGAATTAGATGAGGAGATCTGCATAAAGATCAACACAATGCCCAGCACCTGGTAAATACTCACTGGATGGTGACAGTGACGGTGGTGGCAGTTAGAATGAGGGAAGTCAGAGAGAGAAAGAGAGAGACAAGGAAAAAAAGTGGAAAGAAATTGACTAGCAAGTACTGAGTGTCTATAGATGCTCTCAGCACCTCCGGGCCGCCTTCCCTTTTTGGATTTTCACCAGCCCTGCTCAGCAGTTTTATGAGATACACAGACTTATCCCCATTTTAGAGATGGGGAAACCAAGGCTCAATGGGTGAAGCTGTCTGCCCAGTTAAAAATGCGCAGGGCAGGATTTAAACTCTGTGTGATTCCTAAGCTCCTGCCTCCCAGTGCAGACAGAGATGCCATGGAGGAGAAAGAGTGAGGGAGATGAACAGCACCGGCCAACTACTTAGTAGGGTCTGTGGTTTTCAAGCCCACCAGGGGCCAAACCCTGAGCTAAGCACAGAAAACCCAATGTGGGCTCTGAGCCCAGGGAGCTCACAGGGGAGCATGGGAGGCAGGAGGCGATATGAACAGTGATCGCACTAAAGCAGACCATGCTGCAGCGGAGGATACACAGTGCACGGGGGACACAGAGGAGACAAGGTGAGGGAAGGCTTCCTGGAGGAGGTGACGTTTGAACGGAGCCATGTGAGTGAGCATCCATCTTCCCAGAAGACCAAAGCACATTTGGTTCAAGGTAGTGTTTGAAAATTGGAAGCCCTCTGACAATTTGTCCTGCCCTGTGCCTGCCTCCTATTTGCCCATGTTCTGTAGCAGAGTCTACATCAAGTGTAGATACCACAGTTGCTCCAAAGGTATCCTACTAACCTCTTCCTTGGTCTTTGTTCTTCCTTCTCTCTAAGGAGCTTTCAGACTCCATCATCCGTAACACAGGACATCCAGTCTCTGACTAGGAAAAAAGCTGTTTTAGCCACACTGGCTGCAAGCAAAGGGTCTCCCCTAGAGAAGAGAGAAGGTTCCCAGGTTTGGGGCAGGAGCATAAATCTATTCACAGAGTGCAGGAGGAAATAGAATAGTATCTCACACAAATCAGTTATGTAATTCTTAAAAGGCAGCTCTCAAATAGGAAGAGCATTTATCTATTATGAACATTTTCCATTTTTAGTGGTAATTGAAGTTTTTCATCGGCAGTTCATGCTAAAAGCGCCAACGCATTGTGATCTCCCCACCCATTCGAATGCAATTAGAGGATTTAATCAAACTCCACTGCAAGTGCAGTGCCAGCCAGGCTATTTTTGCATTTTTCAATCTAGAATCATTTGGGGACTTTTTAATTGTAAGTTGAGTTTATTTATTGAACTTGGGCTTAAAAGAAAAATAAACAGTAAAGAGGCAAGAAGTGGCTGGAAATGCAAGAAGAACCCAATTCGTGTGATTTAATAAAGTCTGTCCTTGTTAGCTCCAGCAGTTGCTAAATTCCAATGAATTCAGATTTCAACTGGGTCTCTAAACATCCCATTATTTACATCTTTCATCTATTATGGTATTTCAAATAAGATTGTTATAAAATTGCTCCAACTTTGGGCAACTGTAGATCATAAAGTAGAAACATTATTGCATTAAAGGAGAGGGGCTGTATCTCATTTAAAACACATAAGCACATAATTTCATAGATGTATATCTGTAGCCAGATATATATCTATGAACAATGAAATTGCCCCAAAATTAAAAGCCTTCTGGCTATATATTTGTAAACACAATCAGATCGCAATCCAATAAAAGAGCCCTTTTGAATTAATGTGCATCACGTGATCTTTCTATCATTACATTTATAACTTTCCTTTGGAGCAGCTTCCTGCTACCTCTTTGTCTTCACAAAAATGCAAGGATTTGCCCGTGAATTTTCTTTTTTCCTTTGGCTAATGATATATAACCATTCTTGTTTTTAAGGCAAAAAAAACTGGATTAGAATTGTGGAAAACACCCAATGAAAGAAAGAAAGTCACCCTTTTGCACCTGCATACAGGGACAGTCCCCATTTAATTTCTCATAACTTCTGGCATAAAACACTTTGCATTTTAAAAAGAAACTGTCACCTCACTCATTTTTATGATTCTGATAATGAGAATGGAAGCTATATTGCTAACCAGAAAAGTGCAGTGATTTTATATGCACATTAAAAGGGAAAGACCATTTTTTTAATTTGGATCATTTAAAACAAAACTTCCCAAGTGACAACCTTTTAGTTATATTTCATTCACCTATTATAGTTCAGTTTTCATGAGAAAAGCCATTCGTGAGATACAGGGTGCAGAAAAGATGAGTAAGCCTTCCTCTTCCACACAACCTTTTAGTTATATTTCATTCACCTATTATAGTTCAGTTTTCATGAGAAAAGCCATTCTTGAGATACAGGGTGCAGAAAAGATGAGTAAGCCTTCCTCTTCCATAAACCAAGCTGCATCCTCAGGGGACTGAAGTGCTGTGTGAGGTTGAGAGGTACCCTAGAGCATCTGATAGAGGAAGTTCACACTAAAAGCCAGAAGATTTAGCTGCCACTTCTGCTCTGCCTAGTGTGGTGTTTCCAGACACATAAGAACCACTCAGCCTCAAGTGATCAAATACTGGATAAAGTAAAAGAAGAATTCATTGTCTTGTGTATCTCCAAAACCCGTAGTATACAAGATTCAGGCATGGCTGGATCCAGGAGCTTCAACAATGCAATGGGAACTAGTCTGTCTCCACCTCTTGGCTCTGTTTTCCCTGTGTTGGCTTTATTGTTGGGATCCATGTGGTGGTCTTCAGCAGGTACAGTCTTGCATCATCTGTACTGCTATTATGCTCACAGAAAACAGAATTTCTCTCTATTGGTCACACCAGAAAAAGTCCCAGTGTTCACTCCCATGGTCTGTCTGGAGTAACTGCCCATCCCTGAATTAATCATGGTGCCCAGGGTAACGGAATGCACTGAGTTCCCAAGACCAGGTCACCTGCAGACTCTTGGATTTATAGAATGAGGCAGGCCTCATCCAAATGACATGGATTGGGAGTGGGACCTGCATATCCTCAGATAGGTGGGTGCTTCATAAAGTAACAAGTCATTGGCTTAGAAAGTAAATTCTGAAGTCCATTCCTGACATCCTAGTTCACACACATTCATTTGAAATTCATCATCTTGGTTCAAATTTCCTGCTTGAAATTTAAACTACTTGTGCAAGTCACTTGCACTTCTGTGAACTTCCATTTCTTAGACTGTGAAATGGGTGTGCTTGTGCCTCTCAGATTTTTTTTAAATTGAGGATAGCATATGCAAAAGCACTTAGCAAAGTGCAAATAAAGAGCTTTATGTAATCCTAGATTAAACTACACAGTATTATTATGGGATATTATAGGAAGTGAATTGGCAGCTGACATCAAATCAGTATCTAAATGAGTCCACCATCAACACATTTCCTTTGGTCATTCCTGCTTCTGTGTCTGCCAACTCCCAAGAAAAGAGGCATCAGGGTCTATAATGTTACCTCCCTGTAGTTAAATGAATGTATTCCTTATAATTAACTTAAATGTGTGTGCACTTGTTCTTTATTCCATTGCATGGCTCATTTTTAAAAATCATTTTAAATATTCTTGATAAAAGATGTTGGGAAGTGGTAAGGTCAATTCACAGCCACCCTTAGAACTCAAGTGCGCAGAACAAGCGCCTCCCATTACAGAACGGGAATAAACAAAGTTAGCTTTGTCCTTTTCTTCCATCGTGACAGATTGTTGTTTTCTTTTTGAATACTGACTTCATCTGATTAGTGAATATAATACATGATCATTGTGAAAATACTCCAGCAATACACAAAAGTACAAAAGAGCCCATAAAAATAAAATAAACAACTATCCAGAATTCCACTGTTCAAACAATGGTCACCAGTATTTGGTAAACATCATTCTAGAAATAACTCTATGTATAAAAATAGATAAAACAATAGATATGATAAAAAATGATGGAGAGGAAAAGGGAAAAAAATAGAAACATATGCACACTACAGTATTTTTAATATTTAAAAGTACTAAACACTATTTCACTTGAATTTAATGGAATAAAAAAGAAACTGAAGTAACATTGGAAGACATTTTAGATCCATTTTCTTCAGTATATGGGTTGTGATTTTTTTCTTAAAAGGTTCCTCTAAATTAAGAAAAGAGATTAAAACACACATTGAGTTGGAGTCATCTTTAAATTACATTTTAATTTTAGATTATTAACTCCCTGCTATGAAAGAGGAAATTAACTCCATATACGTCTCCTTCCTTACCAACCTCAACTTTTTTTTAGCAATGTGGTTACTGTTTATGACATGTACACTTCATTCAGTGAACGAGATTTCAGTTTAGTCAGATTTAATATCCATTATGTTCACCACGTGACCATGGTGTCATATTCCTGCATCATTTATTTTAGTTTGTCTTTGTGTGGTCTAGATTTAAAAGACTCAATAAATTGGGAGGTTCAGTTTGAGGGAGTGTTTATTTTCCCTGGAAGGCTCACAGGTATGTAATCTGCAAGTTTGTGCATGCTTGTCAATATTTCTAAAACGTTTATCTCTAAAGGACAACATAACTTGGTTTAAAGTTCATGGAATACATCTTTTATTCCTACCTTCACCACTTTGCAGGCCATCAGTCTTCTGGTATTGACTATAGCTGTATAAAATTCTAAGATAACCCTGACTATTTTTCTCTTTCACACCTTAAAATTTGCATTTTCTCCTACAAGCCAACAGAATTCATTCCTTACTCTTAAAATTCAGTATTTTCACAGGGTGTACATTGGTGTCCCTCATTCTGAATCACATTTTTCTTTTGATCAGCCCTTATTACAGTAAAGTTTTCTTCTGTTATATCATTGAATATTTCACTCTCTGAAACTTGTTCTGATCTCTTTCTAGAGAAGACTAATTATGCATTTGTCTTATTTCTCCTGACTATTACAAAGATATATCATTTTTATAATCATTTTCATATCCATGTATGTTGAAAATGGGGAGTGATATTTTTGGTTGGCACAATAACTGGAGGGACATAACTGGCATTTGGGGGATGGGAGTTAAGGATTCTAAATGTCTTTTGATATACAGGAGTTGTGCCCTATAATGAATGTTCTGTTCAAAATACCCACAGGACTTACTAGAGACAGCCTGGCCACCATGTCCTTGATGTTTTCTATCATGTTGATTCCAATTTTTAAAGATTCTAATGAGGCTTTCATTTAGGTAATATTTTTCTTTCTCACATTAATTTTTTTTCTTGAGTCCTGCCAGCTCACTTTTTATCTTCTTGTGCTGTTTATAATTTCCTTAAAAGAGATTTATAATTTCTGAAAAAGATCATAGTTTTTTACAATATTTTCAATATTATAGAGAAGTATTTGTCTGAATTTTTCCACTATTTCCTTGGCCAACTTATCCTATGTATCTCCCTAACCTGCCTTTTGATGAGGGATTTCTTCCCTCCATGTTTATAACTATTTTATTTTTGTGGGATGACAGGTCACAGGCCAGTTCCTCTATGTAATCTTCATTGTGAATGGAGCTGCTACATGTTGACTTGAGGCAGAATGAGGAAGATAATGAATCAGGACATCATAAACTTGGATGCAGCCTGTTGTTTGGAACCCTTCATTGCATATGTGGGATTCCCTTTGCCCTGAGGTGTCTCTCTATCCTGTCTGCCTTCAAGAGGAGCCTTTCCATTACCACAGGAGGTCTGTGCATTTGATCCAACAATCACTATCTTTCTTTCCTCCCCCACCTTGCCTTCTATCCAGTGCTTTCCCCAAACCCAGAGCATTGGTCCTGGGTACTAGAAATGGCATGTTGAGTTCATTTCTCCTGGACCTCCATCCCCCCATCACTGTATGATGTCAAAGTGGGTCTCCACAGAACATTTTCTACCCATGGCCTAGATGAGGTCTTCATAATCAATGGCTAATTGAAGATGCCTTTTAACTCTGGGTCAATTACTCTCAGGGAAATCTGTAACCTGCTTAAAGTCCAAGGAGTTGGGTATCAGCTCTGTGTACCTTCCTATAAATTTGCAGTTCACAAGTTTTGGAAGATATGCATTACATTCTATGATTTGGAATTATGGTTTTTCCTTGTGTCAAAGAAAGTGAAAAGTTGTTTCATCTTCATTATTTGTTGACTGGGATACATTTCAAGGACCAGTAATAAATAAAAATGCCCTAACCTTGGTTTATCCAGAAGCCTGGCTTAAGTCTTGAATAGAGAAGGGTTTCCAGATTCATGGGATCTTCATCCATCTAAGATCCATTTTCCTAATTGTATAACATCAATCTTCAATTTCTTAATGCTGGCTCAGTTTCCTCATCTGTAAAATGGGGATAATAATTATACCTGATCTTCATAGAGTTGTTGTGATAACCACATGAATGAATACATGAAAAGACCTCAACGCAGCCCAAGACACATAGCAAGTGCTCAATAAATATCCCCTATTATGGCCATGATTATCCTCACAACAGTTCCATGGGGTGTATATCATTGTCCTTGTGTTATAGATGTGAAAACTGAGATAGAGGTTAAACGACTTTCCCAAGTTTTCACAGTAAATAAGTGGCAAAACTGGACTTCAAACTGAAACCTCTACTCTACTGTGTTCTCAAAGTTGAAGAGACAATCTGTAGATCACACTCCATCAAATACTTTCAAAGCACTAAAGCTTTGAATCAAAGTTTACCCATTTTTTGGATGAGAAAAAACAAAATCAAGAGTTGCCTAAGGCTGCACAGCTAGGAAGTCACAGAGTCAGGACAGGAACGCTGACTTTCAGCAATCAGAGCCTGTGGAAAAATGGAAATGCACCAGCTGATCATGCTCCAAATGGTACCTGCACCTGGAAATAGGGAAAGAGAGAAAAGAAAAGGAAGTGGATGAGCATAGACAAGTCATTTCACTCCCTAGGCACAAAATGCCTCATAGAAAATGGAGATAATAACTGCATTGTCAGTGTTAAGTGAACAAAAAACCCCATGAAACAGAATCTACTCAATTATCTCGGTTTCATTTTTAAAAACCGCTTATCCCTCAGTGTGTGTGTCTGTAAGGTCACCTCTCTTTCTCATATCTACCTACCTATCTGTCTAAACATAGGAAGAATGTAAACAAAACAGACTCATGTGTATTTTTCTGGGTGGCAAGGATACAGGTGCTTTTAATTTTCTTTATGCATTTCTAAATTTTCAAACTTTCCTGTAAAGACAAGAACATGTGTTATTGATATTACCAAGGAAAAACACAAGCCTGACAAAAATACTGATCTGGTAGGGTTGTTGTAGGATGACTGAGACCATGAGGGAGGGAGAAGGTGCCCAGACTCTGCAATCTAGCAGACCTGAGTGCGTTTCCCTCTCACCAGCAGGGTCTCAGAGCCTCCACTTTCTCATCTTAATACTGATCTGGTAGGGTTGTTGTAGGATGACTGAGACCATGAGGGAGGGAGAAGGTGCCCGGACTCTGCAATCTAGCAGACCCGAGTGCATTTCCCTCTCACCAGCAGGGTCTCAGAGCCTCCACTTTCTCATCTGTCAAATGGGAATGATACTGATTCTTGGAGTCGGTCTGAGGGTTTAATGGAATAATCTATTTAAATGCCTCATGCAGGGCTGAGCACACAGTAGTTACTCCCTAAATGTCAGATCTTTTGCCTTTGCCGAATATTCCAGCTGGATCGGCTGCAAGCCTTTGAGACGTATGGGCCAAAACAGCAGCCAAGGAGAACTCCTGAGCGATACTGTTTATTATACAGTGGGAAGACTGAAATCATTCTGCTTTGACTGGCAGGAGCTATTTATAGGCCTTACTTCCAGTGAGCTGTGGGGATCAGGGCTCTCCCCAACAAATTTACCAACTCCCCAGCTTGGCCATAAAACTCCATGGATATCTGAGTGGGCCTCGGCTTCCCAACCACATAAAAGCAGAATTCCTTCCCTGTTCTATTAAGCTAAAATCACTCCCTGCAGTAAAAAGGCACAAGAGGGAGGTGGCCAGAGAAAATCCTCTAAAAGTGATGGGGTGGAGCTTAGTGCCAGGAGCCAATGCCAAATCCCTCTGTGCAGCTCTTCATCCTGAGTCTAAAGTGGTGTGCAGTTGTGGATTTCAAAAAAAGGCCTGGAGCTGGAGGAGGCTGATCTATGTGAGCCTGCCATCAGTCCCAAGTGTAGATGGGGCACAGATTCCAGACGAAGCACTGGAGTGGATGTTATGGTGTGAATGGATAAGGTTTGGATGGATGAAGATTGAGAAAGGGCATGCTAGGTAGGGGAAGCAGCCCGGGCAAAGGCAGAAAAGCTGGAACAGGAAGTAGCTCTAATGGACAGAGACAAGATAAGAAAGAACAAGCAATAGAAGCTAACATGGAATCCACCAATATTGGCCTATAGTAGATGCTCGGTAGATGTTGACGGGGTAGACACTGATATGCTTAGGACAAAATTAGGATGAAAGGGGGAGGCCTCTGGAAGGAGGGAGGTTGAGACTTTATTTTTCTCCTCCAACCTTAGCCCTCTCCCAATGTTCAGAGCCACCCAGAGCTAACCTGGGTCCAGTCCTGGGGGGATCTGGGCCTCCCCCTGCCCCCTTCTGCCTCCTGGCCAACTGAAGACATTTCTGGAAGGCCCAAAAGAGCCCATCAGAGTGTGTACTTGCAGATACCTTATGCCAAGTTTTCAAAGTCAGGGCACGGAGGAAAACCGAGACCATTTCTCTGAATCTTTTTTTTTTTTTTTCTTTTTCCTTTAACATGCATTTGAATTCAGGGGAAACACAGACCACATGTTTTTAATCCATCGACACTTAAATCATCATGTTGTAGACCGATGGTTTGGAGGCCAACAGGAATGCTGGAGCCTTTTAAAGACTTTCTTCTATTTCTCTAGCAATCAGGAAGTAGCCTTTTTCCAAAAGGAAACCAAATTTCGACTTCGAAGGGCCTGCTGCGTTCAGTTCCAAACTCAGCACCCTCAAAGGCCAAGCAGACTCAGAACCTGGCAAAAGCCATTGCTGCAATCACCGTGGAGAAAGTATTTGCCGTCCAAGAGGCCCCGTGCTCCTCACCCACCCTGTTCTGCTGAAGACTCAGCAGGATGCAGAAGGCACAGGGACAGGAGGAGGAGCCACTTGCTTGAAAAGCAAAGAGCTGGCTGTGGGGCAGTACCCACTGGAACCACTGCAAACCTAAAGGACAACACGGACCCTGGTTTCACACAAGTCTGGGCTGCCACTCACCAAGCACGTGACCTAGGATGGGCCAGGGGCCGCTCAACCTCTGCTTGGTTTTTGTGAGAAAAATGAAATCTTCAATAAGAAGGAAATAAAATGAAACAAAGCAAAGCACATGTAAGTGTATGTCAGGAAACACACCTCACCAGGAATATGCCTGGCCAGACAGAATTCCATCAGAGTTTGCCCACATCTCATATATGCCCATCCTCTCTCTATTGCCTCAATGTTCTCTGGCTGAAGGAATATTATCAGGGATTCTGCAACTCAGACAATGAAAGGGTGAATTAATGAACTTTGAAAGCTCCCTGTGAAGCAAGGAAGACATAGTTTGTAGAGATTACTGTGTCACGCACATAAGGATATTTCACAGATTCTACTTATCAACCACTAGAGCTTCCTTGCTAAGTAACAACAACAACAGCAACGATAACTGGTAATGGTCTATCCCCATCCACCTGAGATTTATTTTGTGGACGTCTTCCTGTGTGCCTGATAGAATCTGGATATGTTATCCCCCCAGAGCTCATGTCGAAATCTGATCCCCATTGCAGCAGTGTTGGGAGCTGTTTGGGTCCTGGGAGGTGGATCCCATGTGAACAGATCAGTGCATCCCTTCCGGGGAGGGGGTTTGTGAGTGAGTTCTCTCTCTATTAGCTCCCATGAGAACAGGTTGTTTAAAGGACCCGGCACGTCCCCTTCCTCTCTCTCTGCTCTGCCATCTGCTATGTGAGATCCCTGCATCACTGTCACCACCAGCAGTGTGCTCCCTGGACTTTGGACTTCTCAGCCTCCGAAACTATAAGCAATAAATTTCATTTTCTTACAAATTACTCAGTTCCAGCAATTTTGTTATAAGCAACAGCAATGGACTAATATAGGACCCCCCACTGTCATTTCCCCAGAGCAAGGGGAGGGGTCTGCTGACTTCTGGCAGAGACACATCCACCCTCTACCATCTCTACATCAAAACAAATTCCCTGGGACTGTAATCAGCATGTCTGCTACACAGGCCAGGTAGATTACCAGCTGGATGGATTATCTCTGGTCAGAGACAGGCAGATCTCAACTTATGCTCTGGCCTTGGAGGTGTGATCTGGAGAATCTGTTCCTATTCGTAGTAGAGTTAGCACCTCTGGGCCCAGCCACCCCCAGTCAAAACCCCTCACCCCCAGCACTATGTAAGTCTGGAGGGGACTATCCCTAATAAGTAATTTGCAGTCTGAAAAAATGAATAACAGAGGAGCAAAAGTGGTGGACTAATGGGTACAAAACTCTGCTATCTACCCTAAGTGAATAATTGTGCAGCATATGAATGTATTAAAACAACACGCTTTACGCCACAAAAATGTATAATGTATAAGTAAATGTTAAAATATTTTTTTAAAAAGGACAAAAAAAATGGATAATGGCACAGAGTTATCCTGGAGTCAAGCTGTTTAGGTTTGATTCCTGGCTCCATCACTGCTGAGCTGTGTGACTTTCATCAGGTTACTTAACATCTCTGTGCTTCAAAATCCTCAACTGTAACATTAGGATAATAATAGTCCCAACTTCCTAAGACTGCTATGAAAATTAAATTAGTACCTGCAAAGCACTAAGAACAATGTCCAGCATATGTCAGCCTCCCATATGTGTCTGCTGTTATCATTCTTATTACTGGCCTGAAAAGTGACAAATCTGTGGGCACAAATGTGAGGCACGGTTAGCTCTCCACAAACATTAGTTGTCTTCCTTCCTCCCTCCAGTGTTCCTCCTGCCATCAATAGAGTTCTCATCCACAGCAAACTCTAACAGACCAGGGAAGCCTGAGATCGGCTGTTATCATTCTTATTACTGGCCTGAAAAGTGACAAATCTGTGGGCACAAATGTGAGGCATGGTTAGCTCTCCACAAACATTAGTTGTCTTCCTTCCTCCCTCCAGTGTTCCTCCTGCCATCAATAGAGTTCGCATCCACAGCAAACTCTAACAGACCAGGGAAGCCTGAGATCATGGAATGTGAATGCTGGGGTGGTGGGGGCAAGCAGAGGGTGAGGGCAGATGATCGTGTTCCAATACTGCCTTTGGGATAGTTTGCCTCTTTTTTTTTTCTTTTTAATACACTATCAACAGTTCAGTCTCCAATGCTTTGAAATCTCCTGGGAAGATTTTCCCACTGATGTCGGCAGCCCATCTCCACAGAGCTAGAGACGCAGAGAGAAAACCTTCTCGACACTCTGGACCACCTGCAATGCGCTCTTGACCAAGCGTCCCCTCCTGTCTGCTAACTGGGGCTTAGAGGAGGCCAGAGGAAGGTGGGCTGGGCAGGAGAGGAAGAAAGGGAAGGAGATGGGGACAGAAGGGGACCCAGCCCAGGAGGAAGTCCAGGTCTTAATCTTTCGTTCTGCTGGCCTGTCCAGAAATGAATCAGTGCTCTTTGGTTAAAAGATGTTTTAAGATCTTGGGGAAAAGTTTACACAAAAACAACTGGTCTGACAGCCAGAGGGAAGGGTGAGTAACATGTGTCTTGGTGACGAGAGTTGTCCTTTAGCATCAGAGTCAACCACAGGTATCTCTAAGTAGCTGGAAATGTCCCTGCATTCAAAATTTCAGGGGAAAAAAAGTGTTGTAATGGCTATTGTGTCAAGGAGTGATATGTCACTCTGACACTGGGAACAGCTCTGACCAGAGAACCAGAAGACGGGAAGGAGCCGCTGCAGATCTCGTCTTTCCTGTTGCTGCAGTGAGAACGGATGCATGTGCCGACTGGCCGGCTAATGCGCGTGAGATGAACCAGAGATGACAAGCGGCCTCCTCCTCTCACCCCGGGGCCTCACGCAGCAGCAGGGCAGGTCACAGCATCAGAGGAGCACCTGACGGCCCCAGTGGTGGGCTGGAAGCAAGAGATGCGACTCCAGCCAAAGCCCACCGTCAACCAACCACACTGAAGTTGTCCACGGTCACAGGACAGGAGCCAGGAGGGTCACCGAGAGCTGGGCGTAAACGCAGACCATCAGCGTCTGTCGCGGCCGCGCCCCACTGTCCACTGTGAGCTCCCTGCACCTCTGTGCTCGCTGCCCAGGTGCCTGGCTGCCGAGAGGAAGAGTGCGAGCCTGACCCAGCACCCAGCACCCACCCAGAGCAGGCGCAGAGACAGATGTGTGTGCAGACTGAATCTGAGCTGTTGCCTCCTCAGCGTCTCAGAGCCCTGTGTCCCCAAGAGTCTGTGGCCTTTGGAGATTCGGAAAAGAGAGAGAGAGAGATAAACAGACAGACAAAGAGATGCAGAGAGAGATAAAGAGATACAGGAGAGACAGAGACAAAAGGAAAAGGGGGAAGAAAAGAAGAGAGAGAAAAGGAAAGAAAAGAAGGAAAGGCTTTCTGTGGTCAGACAAGCTTGGGGACTGGAGAGTCAAGCGAGTGACAGCCACTCTTGCAGGAGGTCCGCTCTCCTTGTCAATTTCCACACGGAGGCAGCATCTGCATCTTTCACACGCCCTTGGCAGTGAAGCTCTTCCCTGCACACCATTCTTCAGGGCACACCCTGGAAGGCACTTTCACTCAGCCCCTGGCGCCCCAGCAGATCCCCTGCCCACACAGCAGGTGAATCACAGCCACAGGGGGCTGGAAAGAGCCTGCTGTGGGAGCCGGGCAGGCCCAGGGGCAGACTTGGGTGGGCTCATGGATGTGAACAGCTCAGTATGGTGCTGCATCCTAGAGGGGAGTTCACACTCAGGCGACCCTCCTGGGCCATCCCCATGTGACCGGGTAGTCAGTGGGAGGGTGCTGATTAGTGATGTTTGGTACATAAATAGGAGCCAACACTCATTGGAACTCACCTCATTCTTTCCAGAAAGACGGTGGCAGCTCTGCACCGGGGAAACCAAAACCTGGTTTCTCAGCTTGGCCAGAAAAAGTCACTTTGCCTTTTTGAATCTGAGTTTCTTCATCTATCAAATGGGTCTATTAAGTCCTATCTCCCAGGACTGTGAGGGTGAAAGAAGACAGGAAATGTGAGTTGTCAGCCTCAGAGAGCCAAAGAGGGCAGCAGGGAGATGGGCACTCCCTAAGGGGCCCGTACAGGAGCTTTCTGGGAACCTTCTATCACACACGGAGGAGCGTCTGCTCAAGATGACCCTCAAGCAGTCCTGGCATGGGAACATAATCTCACAAATACAAATGATCAGTCAATCAATCAATCCAGAAGCAAGGCCAGGATTTATGACAAAGTCTTTTCTCCCCACCTAGACAGTATTCCAATATTTTATAATTTGGCATGTCCTCAAAGCCCTTCAAGCAGAACCAGAAACAAGTTCTGTCCTGAGCAGCAAGACCACAGCTTAAAGGAAGCCGAGATCTACTTTTTTGTGACCATTCAGCTCCAAGGACAGCCACCTTGTGCCCTGCAGTTAACCTGAGTGAGCCCTCCAAAGAACGATGGGAAAAATAAATAGGTTCCAAGTCAGAAAATGCCTAATTCATATCCAAACTCCGCTGCTTCGAATCTAAGGCCTCAGTTTCCTCACCGTTCTGATGGAGAAGCTGAAGCCTGTGTCTAGGGGCTGTGGTCGGGCTGGCGCATGGGCCAGGGGCAGGAGCCCAGCTCAGGCAGCCATGTGGGGGCCAAAAGCAGATGGGCTGCATCCCACCCCCACGCCCAACTTGGGATCCAGGAGCTTAAATGCTTAAATCGTAGTGCCGAGCCTCCCAGGGATGGTCAGCAGCCCCGTTGAAGGGCTTAGGTGTTTCCAGGAAAAAAGGGGAGCCCCGCTTGAGGCCACGGAAAGCTCAGTGCCCATCACTGAGTCAGCCCTGAGTCATGAGTTAAAAACACACCTGTGCCAATCACCGCTCTCGGCAGCCATAATTAATATGGGGCTGATGAAAACTGTTTTTCACTCAACAGAGGAGAGTTTCTCAGGTAATTAGGCATAACCTCATGTATCAGTAATTTGCCTTTTTACAGAAGATCTTGCCATCGCATCCAGGCCCTACCTCCAAAAAAAACTTACACTGACTTTAACCAACAAGATGTGTTTGATTTCAAAGGATTATCCTTCCCCCTTAAGTACTTTAAGTGCAAAATGCTAAATACACAAATGCCTTTAACTGGTTTGTTCTAATCCGCTGACCTGAGCCTCTGCAAGAATCTTTACATTCAGGACGTGCAAACACCTTGCGTTTGGTGAAGTTTCATTCTGTGGCTGGAAAGAAGAGAAGTCTGGGTTTTGATCCATCATTTGTTCATTCATTTCTTCACATCACAACTACTGGGAACCCACACTGCACCAGGCTCTGGACCAGATAAGGAACTGAGAACTCAACCTAGAGAAATTTAAGCTTGAGATGGATGGTAGAGACCAAGTCTGATCACCTCTCATTATAGACAGAAGCCCTAAGGCCCAGACTTGCCCAAGTTCACCCAGCAACTTGGTGGACAAGCAAGGAGTAGAAGCTCGGTCCATGCTCCTGGCCTGCTTGGGGGGTCACAAAAGTCCTAGTTGTGTCTCCCACCCCCCACCCCAATGCAGGACAAAAGCAGCCCCTGCAGTTTCCCTTAGGTGCACAGAGATCTCTGTGTCAACACTCTTGCCAGGTGGCTACTTGCACAACAATGCCTTCCCTCACTTGGCCCCTGACTAAACGCTGATCCCATCGTCCAGGCCCTGCCCCAACGGCAGGACACTCCCGAGAGAAGTTCCCTGGGTTCCCATGACTAAGGCGGCTCTCCCAGGACAGCTGTATTTTTCACACTGTGCCGATGTTGCAATGCCCAGCCAGATGAAGCAAGAGGGACGTTTGGTGTCTGCCCAACATTTCCAGAGAAGCTCGAAGAAAATTGCCAAAAGCCAGGATTCTTAGGGGCTGACCTCCAGCTCCCCCAATTCCCCATCTGTCTCTTTCTGCAGCACCGAAACTTCCTTTCCTTTTCTTTTCACTCTAACAGCCTCTGCAGAGAAGTGGAAGTAAAAATAGCAGTTGCACAGGCTGAGCAGCTATCAAGGTCAGGCAGGGTGCCAGGCCCTGTGCACCAGCATCTTGGGGTGCAGGGGGGGTGCCCTCAGCACACTTTACATGTAAGAAAACCAAGGCTCAGAGACTTTAAGGGATTTTCCCAAGGTCACTCAAGTCAAGGAGTGATTGGGTCTGGAACCAAAAGTGTCTCTAATAATAACAATAATAATACCAGCTAACTTCGAGCACTAACTTTTGCCAGCACAGGTTTGGGTCCTCAGTGGGTATGACTCATTTAATGATCACAACTAGCTTATGAGGTAGGAAGCTTCACTGTCCCCATTTTATACCTGAGCAAACTGAGATGCAAACACATGAAATCCCCTGCCGCAGGCCATGCAGAAGTGAGGAGCAGAGCTCAGACCCAGGCTCCCCAACGCTGCAGCAAAACACCCAGTGGCTTGCTGGGCCATACCGCCACATCCTCTCCTCTCTCAGGAGCTTCGTAGCTCAGCCCTGCATGTTCCCAGGCAGCACACTTCTCTCTGAGCTTCAGGTTTCCATCTGTGAAATGGGACAAGGATGCCTCCCTCACAGTCAACAAGATGACGAGGACTTCCTCCAAGCCCCCACCTCACTCCAGCTACACTTGTTGTCAAATTCCAGATGAATCCCTCCCTCCTGCAGACACAGTGAAGAGCATCTGTCTGCTGAAAGTGGAGAACTGTGTTGTAAGCCTGAAGCCAGAGTGGCAAGTCCAGGCTTGGTCACAGGGCTGCTGGGTCCCCTCAAGCAAGCCCTCCCTGAGCCAGGCCATCATTTTCATCAGCAGTGTGAGGCTGGGGGACAGGAATCATCATTCACAACCCCTTCAGTTTTACCATGTTATGGTTCTAAAATTCAAAACCTGCTTTTAAGTTACTAGTTTCCTAATTCAATAGACCAAAGGTGTCAGTGTATTCATTTAGCCCTTCTCAAAAAGACAGCAGAAAACTCTTCTATTGAGCACCTGTGATGTGCTTGACACATGAAAAGTACCAATTAACATTAGTTAAATGAATGAATGAATTCCTCCATTTCATGATTTGTGCATTCCCTCACAAATAAGTGAATTTATGAATGAATGAATGGCTGTCCTATACCCAGACCTTGGTGCTCTAACAGATATGGCACTAAGTCAGCCATGTGGATCCAGGCATGGAGCTCTCACAGTGACAGGACACGCCTCTGGCTCTGAAATAAACTAGCCTTGCACTCTCAGGGCAAATCTGTGAATGCCTCCGTGCCTTTGTTTTCTTCTGCACAATGGGGCCATTGATGCCTGTGTGAACCGAGTAGTCGTACAGAGAAGGACAGCCAGGCCACACTTAGTAAACAGCAACTACTCTGTTACGACTTGGTTTATCACAAATCGCTATAATTTAAGACAGAGAGTAACGAGCACTGTTAGGATTAGACAAGTGTCGTGGGGGTTCCACAGAAACACAAGCCAATGTTTTCATTGTGGGGAGATGTTATTTGAGCTAGAGCTGACTTCAGGTGGGACTCGCGGGCGTGGCTGCAGGAGGGGGCGTGTGTTCCAGGGAGAGAGCAGCAGGCAGGGTGGATGGAGGGGCAGAACACGGTCATTCAGTGGAGCACCTGGCTAAGGTGGCCTCAGGATCTACCAGCTGCAGCTCCCCCCACCACCCCGAACATGCAGGACAAGCTCCCAGCCTCCCGGATCTCACTGTCTGGAGGACACCTGAAGAGAAAGGGAGGCTGAAAGCTAAGGCAGGATTCCCGGTCAGACAAAAAGAGCACAGAATCCATGGGCATGAAAAGAAGGATGGATGGAAAGGTGATCATGGCCATCAGTCTAAAAGCACAGGGTGTGGGGCACCAGGGAGGAGGCCAGGGACATCCGGGGATGGGGCCACCGGGGCCTGCAGAGGGGGGTGGCTCAGGGAGAGCAGGCGCCCAGCTCAGGTTGGGGCAGGTTGCAAGTTGAGCTGCGGGTGGGACACCCAGGTGTCACGTTCTCACCAATGATGGAAATGTGGGACAATCACCCCAGATAGAGATCAGGACTGGAGACGGAGGATGGGGAGTTGGTGTCCCCAGCTGCCCTGGGCAGGAGTCAGGACAGGCCGGGGCTGGTGAGGAGATAGTCTTTGGGGAAGCCACTGGGCTGCACTGAACCCTGGCTTAGACATTAACCGGCCCTTCAGCCTCTAAAAGAGAAGATCTCTGTCTTGTACTTAAAATGACTTTTTGGTCTGGCTCCAAGAAAAGCGAGCTCTTTTGTCTCCCTTACATCAGGAATTTTCAACCCAGGCAATATTGAGGATCTGGACCAGATAATTCTCTGTGGTGGGGCTGTCCTGTGTACTGTGGGATGTTTAGCAGCATCTCTGCCTCTACCCACTGGATGCCAGTAACGCCTCCGCTCCCCCAATTGTGACAACCAAAAATGTCTCCAGACATTACCAAATGTCCCTTAGGAGGGCAACATTGCCCACCCCACCCCTCGTAGCCCACCCTTAGTTGAAAGCCACTGTCCTGTAATAAAGGACACTTTCAACTTCAGGCCCTCAACTTTCTCATCAAACATTCATAAGATTTTTAAGAGATAAGAATAATAACAGCCAGGGCTTTGAGGTCTGGCCATGAAGCCTCTGGCAAGTGGCTGAAACTCCCCTCCACCCCTCAGAGTGCTCGTCTGTAGAATGGGGTGGGAGTGGACAGCACACGTGATAAGGGGCTCCCACCCACCCAGGTGGGTGGCCGAGAAGTTGCCAGGCCCTTCCTCAGGCAGGGGTCCAGGCCATGGCGCTGTTACCATTTTCCGGCTGGAATCCCCGGGCTCGGTGACTCAGGTGGTAGAGATGCTCCTGCTTACAAAAGAGAGCAGGCCCGGGTGAAGCAAGAGCTGGAACCTGGATGGAAGTCTCAGGGCTGATCCGAGCCCTTTGACGGAGTAATAGAGAAGGTCTTACTCTCTAGACATCTCTGCACTCACCAGTGACAATTGCATCATGCGCATTAAGAGGAGGCAGGGTCCTTGGCATTTCCCAGTATGGTTGTCTGGTAGCAACCGGGCAGGGAGGGACAGAAACTCGTGAGTGTCCATGCCGTTCATGTGGTGATCAACCCAGCTCATGAGGCCTCAGGTGGGTGGCAACCTCAGGCCACCGTGGCCCTTCTTGGGAAATTGCCTGGCCAAGTCCATATCATCCAAGGGCAGGTATTTTTCAGGTGGGTGGGAATGGGTGTAGACAGGAAGAACTGGCCAGCAGGACAGTCATAGGATTACAAAATTGAGAGGTGCCTGAGAGATCATCCATTTTGCTAAAAGGAAACTCAGGCCCAAAGAGGATGAGAGATCCTGGTACATGAGGACAATGTCATTATCATCCCCCTTTCTCAGGTGTGGAAATAGACACCAGAGAAGCAGAGTTAGCTTCCTGAGAGCTTAACTCATCAGGAGCACCCCTGAAATTTGCATTCAATGCTGGTACCATGCGCCGGCACATTTTTCCACCTGGCTTTGCAAAGGGCTTTGGATGGAACCATCTCCCTGAGCTCATGCAGAGTCCTGGGTTAAAGCCTTTTTAACTAAAAGTACAGTCATGTAATCTAAGTCATCCCATCTGGCATTTGGACCAACTTCTCCCACCAGGCAATGCACATGGGAAAGAGGCCACTGGGTAGCATGGCCAGTGGTCCAGTCAAGACGCAATACACATTACAGTCATTAAAAGTCATTAGGATAGTTGGGCTCTGAGGTCAGATAAGCAGGATAAACAAACTCTGGAGGAACTTGTTCTGCCTTTTCCTGCAATTGCTCCCACTCATCCAGCCATGCACCCAGACAGCCAGACTCCCAAGAACCTGCTGCTGGACTCCAGGGGCTCATTTATCATCCAGGAGCCATGGGTGACGCCCTGCTCTGCCCAACTCTAAGCAATGTTGTTAAAAGCGTGTTGGAGATATGATTTATTTTCAGTGGTCTTTCACAAGCGGATGAGATAAAAAGGCCCACCCAAAGAAAGATTCTTGGTTCACTTTGCTTCGAGAAGTCCCCAGCCCTCCACTTCAGATCTGTTACATGCAGATCGAGAGATGAACTTGCACACAGAACAAATCACTCTGCGTCTGTCTGTTCTCTGCCTGTCGCCAAGAGACCATCAGCCACTGAAGGGCAAGGACCATGTCTTGGTAATAATTGCTGCTCCTTGTGCCAGGCGTTTTACATGTATTATCTTTAATCCTCACAAACAGCCCTGCAAGGGAAATATTATTATCCTGATTATACAAATGAGAAAACTGAGGGCTACAGAGTTGAAATGACTTGCCCGAGGTCATGGTTAGTAAATTGCAGGGACCGATCGGACCTGAGTTTCCCTGTTCCCACAGCTCCAAGCCTCCTCTCTACTCTTTTCTGCATAATTGGGAGAAGCCCCAGACCTCACACAGAGAAGGTGTTGACTGCTTGTCTGCAGAATGAATGAATGAGTAAGGGAATAAAATAAATTTAAAAACTTAAATTGCCTTATTTGAATTTTCAAAGATGAGTCCATCATAAGGCTAGAGGAAGGAAACAGACTGTTGACTAAATCATCTCCTGGATTTTTGAACTCAGTGAAAACAATCTCTAAATAATTTTGTGACTTTTGACCCACTCTTAGCACAACAAAAATATTTTAATTAAAGTATATTCTTAAGCCAACTTTTCTTTCTTAAGAGATGGGGAATTAATGTCCACTGTGCAGCTAGTATATATGTACACAAACTACTCCATATATACTTGATCTTCACTGCACCCTTAAAAATGGGCATTACTACCAATTCTTACCAGAGGAAGAGCCTGAGGTTCAGAGTGGTTATGTGAACTTGCCTGAGGGCATGCAGCTGGGCAAAGCCAGGAAGGTCAAAGGCCAGGACTGTGTGAGTCCACACTTGATCTGCCCACACCCGAACACCCCGTAGCCCCAACCAAGATTTCTCTCTTGAACTTGGCAATCCGCAGGCAGGCTTTTCTTCAGCACCAACCCTATCCAATGGGCTTTCTAAATATGCACTTGGGAAACCAGAGCTGAGACACACACATAAATCTATAAAGAGAAAGAATTTAAAAGTCTGGAAAGAAGCTGCTTTGTTTTCAGAATTCATCATGTTTGGTGTCATTTCAAAAATGAAATTGTCTCTTGTGCTTTTTGCATTGCCTTTATTTTGAATGGCAGGTGGAGGGTGAGAAGAGTCCATCTTTTTCAGTATTAAGAGCCACAATATCCATCCTCGCCTCTCCCAGCAAATGGGCCTTCACCCACTGGAGTTTCCAGTGAAAGAAGGGAGTTTGCACCAGCCAGTTCTTCTGGGGTCTACGTGGCAAGGCTGCCAGCTGACTGTGCATGCTGAAGGGTCTCCCTGTCTTGGATCTGTGTACACATGTGCAACCGCCCCTCATACCTTTCATCCGAGCAATTGCTCCCCCTATCCCACACACCTACTCCTGCCCCACGACCTGCAAAGGCAGGCAGAGGAGCCTGGGCGTCCCAGACTCCAAGGCCAGCCTGCGGCCATGAGGGGAGTCCTTGGCAAGCAGCCATCCCAACAACTGCTAGAACCTGGCCACTCCCTGCATGTGCAGTTGGCGTTGCTGAGCAAATTCCCGGTTCTGGAACTGGGCAGACAATCCCCTTGTGTTTTCCCACCTTCCCACCCTGGCTGCCAGGAGCTGGCCCAGTCTTGGAGATGCTGAATAGGCCATTTGTTGTGAGATCAAAGGGCCACCTGCAAGAAGCACCCCACGCCTGGAGCAGGCCCAGGCCACGTCCTGTCCCAGCGCCCGCCTCCCCACCTGCCAGATCCCAGGCTTCTTCAAACAGCCCACCTTGGCTGGGCATCTCTCCGCCCCCACCTCCTACTCACATTTCCCTTTCTAGCAACACCTAACCTCCTTCCTCAGGCACCATGTCTCAAAAGTCTGCTTTTCTGAGTTTGCTACTCCTTCTATTTAACATGCCCTTCCTTACCTTCTGCAACTGGATAAGGCTCAACCTTCAACCCAGGCAGAAACCCTTCTCTAGCTTCTCTAGCTCCTCTAGGGCTCCCAGAGTATGACACTCTCACTGTCAGGTTGCCAACCAGGCTGCACTGGGCCATGAGCTCCCCAAGAACCCAGGGCTGGCCTCAGGCCTGTACATAGCCCTAGAGCCCCTGCACGGTCCTTGCGTGGTTGGCGTCCAATGCTGGTGGACTGAATGGAGGCAGAGAACACTTGCCCTGCATTCTCCTTGAGAGTGAGTCGGTGAAGAATGGATAGATGGGCATTGCTCAAAACCATGTCTGCAAACAAGTGTTGACAGTAGATTTAAAATGTAACCCCTTGTAGGCCAAGCCCTGCTGCAGCCTGGTCTTAGTCACAGTCTCTCTCACTCAACCCACTGCCCACACCTCTAGACTGCTTCCTTGCTTGCCGCTCCAATCAAACCACACCAAAACCAGCGTCCTCTTTTCAAAATGCCAATCTGATCGTGTCACACACTCCCACCTAAAATGCACTAGTGTCCCTCCCCCAGCTCTTCTGGGTAGAGACATAATCTTACCCCGGTTTGCAACCTTGAATCCAACGATCCAGATTCCCATCTGGATATTCCCATCTGCATAGGGTCGAGGCATTTGGCTTTCCTTACCGCTCTATTATTTTCTTCTTTCTCACTCATCCCTGAGTCCATCCACGATGTCCTTGAACCAGAAGCCTGGCCTTGCCCTTTTGTAACAATCAATGAGGGTAGGTTGTAAGTGGGCACCATTTGGCTTGGGGTGACTGGTGTGTTGGATGATTTCCTCTCTTGCCCCTCCAGTCCATTCTGTCGCTGACTCTCTCCACGCCCACCATAATGGTCCTCTTTTCCAGGCCCTCCTGCCACAGGCCCTTTGCACATGCAGTTCTTACCTCTTGCGATGTTCCTGTCCAACTTGGCCTTCTTACCTTAAAATCTCTGTTCAGAACCCTTCCAGCCTGCAAGGACCTCACTCTTACTGGCATTCCTGGCTCTTTTTAGCAATGCTTTGATTGATGACTGGCTTATTCACTAGAGTGTGAGCTATATAGCAGCAGGACTTTAACTGCCTGGCCCACAATGCTGGACCCATATACATGTTTAATGCACGTGTGTGTATGACTGGCTCTTTCACCTCAGTCTCTGTAAAGTCAACTCTCAGAGATTCCACAAGGCTTTAGTGCACTTGATCATCTCCATATCTGTTTGCCACTTTCACCTGTGATCTCGCAGGGGCAGAGAGTATGGTTTTTTCACCTGTCCCTCTAGTGCAGAGCACAAAGCCCAGCCCATCAGAGGTGTCCTTGAGCTTGTATTGTGAACAACTGAAGGAGCATCTGCTACTGTGCCAGGACAGTCCACACCCACCCCCGATGGCCCATTCCTGTCCACTGCCCAGAATCTCCCATCGGTGGGGGCCAGCCCCCAGCCTGGGCAGACCTGGCTTTTTCTGTCTCATCTCATTTTCCTTTAGCCCTGCCCTGGCTCTTCCTGCCCTGCCTTTTCTGAAAATAAAATGCCCAACTGTGTTGGAAGTGAATTGTGGCTAGGCTAGTGGGGCTAAGGAGAGATGGGAGCTCAGTTTCCTATTTGGCAAAATGTGTGTTTGCCTCTTGTTGGAGAGAGAACAGCCAAGAAGTTAGTCTTTTCCCTCCTTCCCATCTCCATCTGGGTCACCCAGGGAAAACTGCTGATGACTCTGGGCTCAACACAATGCACCAATTATTTCTGATCTTGTCACATCTGGCACTGTGCTATCACAGGTCTGATCACCCTGCATCCATGCTTGTTCCTTTGGGCAGGGGCAATGATCTCTTTTTCTTTATATCCACTGATTCATTCATTCAACAAACCTGGACTTTGTTCTGTGTCACGTCCTGGGCTGGGCGCTGGGGACACAGTGGTACCCTCTAGGGGAAGAGTCAGCTAATCACCCCTTACGACACAGCGTGATGGGAGCTTTCACAGTGCGGATACCACCATGAAAGCAGAGAAGCCACTGACTCAGCCCAGGATGGGACATGCATGTCAGGAAGTAATTCTCAGAGGAAGGAACATCTGAGTAGGGTTTTAAAGGATACATACGAGCCCAAGGAGTCATTGAGGAGGGAAAGTGCAGATCAAATTCAGGAAGAGTTGCCAAAGAGTTCAGTACAGCAGCCTGGGGCAGCCCCAGCACATGACAGGCCCCATAAACTGTGCTAACAAATTTCTTCCTCCTCTTGTTTATATTTCGAGGCCCAAAGAAGGCCCAGGCCAATGCTCAAGACAGAGTGTGTCCAGAAAGAAGAAGCGCGCTGTCCATTTTGGTTAGATCTCCTCCCTGCTGTCTCCATCTCCCCTTAGACGACAAGCTTCTGGTTGCCAAGATCCATATACACATAGCAACTCACACACTTAGTAGATGCTCACTAAACATTTGCCTGAACCAACAAATGCATGACACATTGGATTCGGCAAAGTGCTTGTGATAATAGTAGCAATCAGTAGCTTTTACCTGCCCTGTGCCTAGCAAACGCCTAGCTACAAGTGCTAATCATTTGGTGTCATCTGATGCCCACAACGGCACAGAGAGGTAGCACTGCTGTCTATTTTGCAGGTGAAAAAACTAGGAGTGAGAGGCAAGTGTCCCAGGGCACAGCCTGGGATGTGAAGCCAGCTCTGACTGTGTGAAGCCAAATGTCCACATCAGCTCCAGTGTCACTGGTTGGGCAAACTGAAGTCACATGCCTGGCCCGGTTGCAGCACATTTAATGCAGAAGAAGACTTGGTTTTACCTGGCAGTGTTTCCAGCTGGAGACATCATTCATGGTCCTTTCAAATCTAATCCTCCAGGGACCCAGGGGCTGATCAGCTCCTCCATCACCTCCATCCCAGCTCCCTCTGCGAGACTTGCTGAGGCTGAGCAGATCCTGCCGGGCTGTCTGCCAAGGTCCTGGCCACCAGGAAGGGCCTGGCACCCATGTGCCCACTCACTGTGCAGCCCTGCCCTGCCCTGCCCTGTGTGAGACGACCTCCCAGCGAGCTGCCTGTAGCCCGCAAGGCGAGAATAAAGGAATCCAAGTGGGCCCTCACCCCGCGCCTTCAATCTTCTCTAGGTCTCAGCTTCCTGAGACCCCAGCACTGAATCTTTACACAGACACAGACCTGGGCTCAAACTGTATGAGGCTGGGAAAGCCTCTCACCTCCCTGCACCTCAATTCCCACACCAGGGATAGGGAGAAACCACACAGACCTTCCCTGGGAGCTGGAAGGCTGGAGGAAGATAACACAATGTCCACCAGCCCAGCTGCATCAGTCTCCTGGGAGCACTTACAAATGCAGATTTGGGGCCAGTTCAGATCATCTGAGCATGAGGCCCAGGTAGCTGTGTTTCTAACAGACTCTCCTCAGGGTGATTCTGATGGGAAGCCAGGTTGGGAGTACACTGGGATCATGGGCCTAGAAGACCCCAAGCACCACCAACCCCCAGAGGACTGGGGAAGTGACCATCCCTCAGACTCCAGCCAGGCTTTGGCCTCTCCGTGATGGCATCACCGGGCCAGGGACCAGGACGACTCTTCCTCTTCCCCCCTCTCGTGATTCCATCAGCTAATCAGTCCTGTCCTTCCTCTGGCAAGATCTGCAGATCCTCTCCCCCCATTCTACTCTCCACANTCACCCCGCGCCTTCAATCTTCTCTAGGTCTCAGCTTCCTGAGACCCCAGCACTGAATCTTTACACAGACACAGGCCTGGGCTCAAACTGTATGAGGCTGGGAAAGCCTCTCACCTCCCTGCACCTCAATTCCCACACCAGGGATAGGGAGAAACCACACAGACCTTCCCTGGGAGCTGGAAGGCTGGAGGAAGATAACACAATGTCCACCAGCCCAGCTGCATCAGTCTCCTGGGAGCACTTACAAATGCAGATTTGGGGCCAGTTCAGATCATCTGAGCATGAGGCCCAGGTAGCTGTGTTTCTAACAGACTCTCCTCAGGGTGATTCTGATGGGAAGCCAGGTTGGGAGTACACTGGGATCATGGGCCTAGAAGACCCCAAGCACCACCAACCCCCAGAGGACTGAGGAAGTGACCATCCCTCAGACTCCAGCCAGGCTTTGGCCTCTCCGTGATGGCATCACCGGGCCAGGGACCAGGACGACTCTTCCTCTTCCCCCCTCTCGTGATTCCATCAGCTAATCAGTCCTGTCCTTCCTCTGGCAAGATCTGCAGATCCTCTCCCCCCATTCTACTCTCCACCGGGATCCAGACCCTCGCTGACTCCTCACCTAGACCAACACAGGAGGTCCCCACCTCCAGCCTCTCCCCAGTTCTGCCATAGTCCTCTTCCTGAAACAGGGCTCTACCCCATCACCCCTTCTGCGGATGCTCATGTCCTGTGGAACTGAAGATCCTTCACCATCAAGGAATCGAACCAGACCTGCCCACTCTGGGCTGCCGCTGCCTTGTTCTCACACCGGGCTCCCGTCAAATCCAGATGCCAGTTCTCCTCCCGACCCACCTCCACTCCCCACCTGCAAACTCCCTCTGCTCTAGCCTCATCCCTCTTCTCCAGGACCTCGGCCTGCTGCACCAGCTCCAGCAGTCCAGATCCCACCCACCCTCAAGGCCACCTCAAGAAAGGGCACAGCCTCTATGAGGACCTGCCCCTCGGTCGCCAAGCACTTGCTGGTGCAGAGCCAACCCGATGGCCCTGCAGAGCCGCTCGTGCCCGTTCCCGCAGTTCACCTTCCCGTCCTCCTGAGCCTCCTTCCAGTCCCCTCTCTGGACCTGGGAGCTGATCTGTGCATCTAACAGGCCCTCGGGCTTCCCTTTTGAGCTGGGCCAGCCAGAGATCAGAGGGAAGGACAGCGAGGTCATTGGGGTGTCTCCTCCCCAGAAGCCTCCCCTGGGCTCTCCAAGGCTGGTACGTCCCCCACCTCTCCCAGCTCACTCTGCCCAGTCCCAGGAATCTCTTCTTCTTTCCCTCCCGACTTCAGGTGTAGGGGCCTGGGGTGCTGCATATCTCTTAGGTTTTCCCTTCTCTCTGCTCACCCCTGTGAAGAAGGCACATCTGTTAAACTCTCCTCAAATGACCCAATTTGAGGGTGCCCTATTTCCTGCCAGGGCCTGACCAATACACATCCTGTACGAAAACAGCAACGTTAAATGGTTGCCATCAAATGGGCCCTGCGAAATGTTTTGCTTCACTCCAGTAGATAATGCCATTTCTCTACAATTTGAGGGTGCCCTATTTCCTGCCAGGGCCTGACCAATACACATCCTGTACGAAAACAGAAACGTTAAATGGTTGCCATCAAATGGGCCCTGCGAAATGTTTTGCTTCACTCCAGTAGATAATGCCATTTCTCTATCGAGCTGCTGGGCACCATCTCTTCTTTGGGGAAAGCATTTTCTAGGCATCTGAGAAGTCCCAGGTTGGGTTCAGCTTCTAGCAGCAGGAAGGCAAGGCTGGGCACTGCCAGGGCACTGGAGCCCACACTCCCACAGAGGCAGGGATGTGTGTATGTTCCCAACCCAAGGAATGCTGACCTTAGAGAACTCTTCTGCAGATCCCTGGAGTGGAAGGGAGGTTGGGGGAGAGAGACCCAAGGGAGAGGTAGGACAGCAGGAATAAGGAGGAAAAAATGTCCCTGATGCAGCCCCATATGGAAACCCTGGAGGCAACAGATAGCTTGCAGGGCTGGACTCGGCCCGCTCCCTACCTGATCAGAATTTCCAAGGAGCAGCAGAAAAAGTGAATGTTCTCAAAGCTCCTCGAGGTGCTTCTGATAAGCAGCCAGGCTTGCTGAGTAAATGACGTGAAATTCCTACTGACTCCGAGTCTACAGTTCTATGATCTAATACAATCAGATCCAAAGAGGATTCTAAGTTCCAGTCCTACCTCTGGTCCTTGGAAGCACCCAGAAGGAGTTTGACGGGAGTGTGTCATAACCTCCCCAAAACCCCTCCTCAGTTTCCCCAGTCACTCTGCACTCTGGAAAACCTTGCCCCAAAGTCAGACACCATAAAGATCAAAAGATCTCCACACTCAGCTTCCAAAGAGGTGCAGACGTATTGCAACACCCAGACCCATCTGCAGCTTAAATTCCATTTGTTTCAAGAACCAATAAGTACATGCATGAATTAATACCAATATTTATTGGGTTTTAACAAGAATCCACACTGATGTGTATCACTGAGCTTTATCTCCACGTCCCTTATAGAGTTATTAAAACACCAAAATATAATTTTAATAATCACTGGGATTTTAATTAACACACAATAATGATTCCCATTCAATAGAAAGCCTCGGATTCAGAAAGTAATTACTCATTCACGACACTTAATTTGAAGTGTTGCCACAGATTTGTATCTCTTGAAGCCACAAGAAGTTAGATCATAATATTTCTTGTTAGAACTTATAGAGCAAGTTCACTTCAGAGGGAGGACGGAGAACAGGTTCCAAGGGCAGAGGGAAGAAATTGAAAACACCAGAGCCCACTGGGTGGCCTTCAAGGGTGGAAGATGAGTGTGGTCTCAGGAGAGAGAGTAGCACCTGGCTTTTGCTCAGTGACGTGAACCAGCATGCTCACCCGCACCATACCAAGTCCCCAGTGTTGGACCCTTCCAGGACTGGAGAGCTCATTGCCACAAAAGAAAGGTGCATCTCCAACTGGCCCTTCTACACGTGTGCCTTCATGTACTCATCCCTCCCAATCACAACCAGGTTTCAGGAAGGGGCCTGGAGGCTGTGGCCATTCCCAGGCAGGGTCATACTAAAGCTAAGACTTAAGTTAGCAGAGACTTAACATCCACACCCAACAATCAAGAAACAGCCTATTGATTTAAACACGCTCTATCCATCACCAGGAAGATCGTTATTTTAGATTCCAGTCAAGATGGTGGAATAGATGGTCC
>NW_007726309.1:376115-385181 GCF_000696425.1 Galeopterus variegatus | reverse complement strand
CTCATCCCTCCCAATCACAACCAGGTTTCAGGAAGGGGCCTGGAGGCTGTGGCCATTCCCAGGCAGGGTCATACTAAAGCTAAGACTTAAGTTAGCAGAGACTTAACATCCACACCCAACAATCAAGAAACAGCCTATTGATTTAAACACGCTCTATCCATCACCAGGAAGATCGTTATTTTAGATTCCAGTCAAGATGGTGGAATAGATGGTCCATAGCATCACTCTCTCCCACAAATCAACCAATTTACAACTATTAAAAAGTGATGACAGCCAATCTAGGGCTGCTAGAGCTCAGGGAAAGAGGAGGAGAGACCTGCGGAGTTCATGAAGGCAGGAGAAGCCATGATGAGAGAAAAAAAGAACCTCTCTGACCGTTTCAAGCCCCAGCAGTGTCCAGGTTGGAGCTGCTGAGCGCGTGGAGCAGGAGCCAGAAAAAGCCGCTGCTGTGCCCTTCAGATGGAGTTGCTTGGGGGTGACAGGGAAAAGAGGGCCTTGGTGGCCCCCATCGATCCACATAGGAGCAAGGAGCCACAACAACTGAAAAAAAGAAGCCACTCAGAGGCTGGTGAGACATCACAAGGGAACAGCGCACAGGCCATCCCATGGGAAGTGTTCAGAGTGCAGGTGGCTGGGGGATGGGCCACTGGGGGAACACTGGGGCACAGCAAGGACAGCCAATCCACCCCCTAATCAGTACAGGACCACTCAGAGGAGACTGGTCAGGAATATAGAATTGCATGGGGGGCAGTTTGATGAAAGACTCAGGCCCAGACCAGAGTTTCAACACAACCCAGGTGTACTGGATCTCATAAGAGCTGGAAGTACCTACCAAGTCAACCATTAAAAGCCTTCCCCAGGGAATCAGCAGCAAAGCAGCAATTTAGCTCAACCACACAGCTCAAGTGCTGGTTCTGTTAGGAAGTTTCCCCATTTTAGAAGTAAGCAAAGGACAGCAAATTAATTCCAGTCCAGAGTTTAAGTGGTGGGAGCAGCAAATACCCAACACAGAACTGAAAGAGAAAACAAAACACTCACAACTAGAAACAAAGTTTGACATTAACTAGTAAAGGACTCTCACCACCAAAAAACACCTATAACACCTAGAAGCACCAGAAGTCTCCTGGGCTATCAAGCCAGAGAGCTAGGAGGGTTGGGGGCCTCAGCCAGGTCCCCAACACCCACAACCAGTCCCAAGGATGGGGGCCTCAGGCCTTGGCCACACACCCTGACATGCACAAGCAGCCCAGCAACAACCACTGAGCCTCCACAGGAAGCACGCCGGGCACTCCTGAGCCAAGGCAGTGGGGGGCTGAGGGCCTCAGCCACATGCCCCCGACATGCTCACCCAGCTCAGCAATGACTACCAAGGTGCCACAAGAAGTGCCCTGGGCTCCCAAGCTGGACTGGTGGGGGTCTAGAGCGTTAGCCACATCCCCCCAACATCTGCATCCAGCCCGGCAATGACCAACCCACCGCTGGAAGCCCCCTGGTCTCTCCTGTGGAAATGGGGGGGGGTCCAAAAGCCTCAATCCTGCCCCTCCTCCTTCCTCCTTCCATCCCATTTCCTTCCCCTTTCCCCTCTCCCCCTCCCTCCCAACTACTCTGCAACAACATCATAGAATGTAAAAAATATATATATTAGTAAAGAAAGAAAGATGATTATCTTAAACAAGGTAGATATCATTCCACCAAATCTTTTCCACCTGCACAAAAACCATTCCCATGCTGACGGCTCAGAGCCAAGTTTAAGAGCAGCATTTTGCTTGCTCCAGAGCAGTAGTTCTCAACTGGGATGGTTCTGTGCCCCAGGGCACCCTTGGCCAAGTCTGAGTGCTACTGCATCTAAAGAACAGAGGGCAGGAACGCTTCTAAACATCCCTCAATGCACAGGACAGCCCCCACAACAAAGGCTTTTCCCATCCAAAATGTCAGTAGTGCCGAGGTTGAGGGATCCTGTTCTAGACCTGTATGGGCCCTCATTTCATTATGAAAGAAATAGGTAAGACTGACGTTGTTCATATGTAACCTAATGTGATCTTTACTTTATGTGAGGTAGGCATTTGCATTCCTATTCTACAGATGAGAAAACTGAGGCTCCTGGTGGTTAAATAACTCATCTGCACTCACACAGAAAGTGGCAGAGCTCAGCTACTCCATGATCCATCTGCCTCCCAAGGTCTTTGCAAGACACCGTACTGCACCTGAGGTGGAATGCCGAAAGCATTTCAAAGACTACAGTCCTCTCCCAAAAGCAGAACCTCTAGCCCAATCCATGCAAACTGTTTGAAACTGCTGTGGCTTCAGTGACGGTGTCCCGCCAAACTTCACGTCGAAACTTAATCCTCAATGCAACAGGATTGAGAGGTGGGGCCTTTGGGAGGTGATTAAGTCATGGGGGCTCTTTGAAGCTAGCACCCTCTTGCCCTTCCATCCCTCCTGCCGTGTGAGGACACAGCATTCATTCTCTCTGGAGGACATAGCAACAAGGCACCATCTTGGAAGCAGAGAGCAGCCCTCACTGGACACCAAATCTACCAGTGCCTTGATCTTGGTATTTCCAGACTCCAGAACTGTGGGAAATAAATTTCTGTTCTTTATAAATTACCCATCTGTGGTGTTTTGTTATAGCAGCACAAGCCAACTAAGATAGAAACCAAGTTCCAGATCGGCAATTTCTTAAATGACCTCAAATTTCACTTTAAACAGAAAACCCAGGTCACTGTGGGTCAAAACTTCTCTTTGAGATTTGCCACGTTGAAGCCATTTGCAGTGGGAACTGTGGTTTCCCTCACTTTTGACCCCCAAAGAAGACAAACTCTGTATGTTCAACCAGGTATAGTTGTTTCCAAATGTACATGAAAAGGCCAACTCCTGGGAGACTCAAGAAATGGACAAACCCTGTCAAGTCACTTGTGTGAATGTGGCTGGGAGGCACAAAACAACTCCATGCTCATTATCTCCAAAGGCTGGTCTGAGACCAGGCGCCTTGGGGGATACATTTTTCTTATATTCATCAGTTTTGAACGGCCCAAGGAAATGAAAATAATCATATCCATTAAGGATTGGTTACCATTTCACTCATTAAAAGAGTTGTCCTCCAGCAGACCTGTGAGGTCACATGGAAGGAGAAGGGGGCTTTGGCCTGCTTAGTCAAGCCCCTACATGTTAGAGACGGGGAGACTGAGGCACACAGAGAGAAAGGATTCACTCCAGGTACTCAGTGGGGTGGTGACGCCAGGAATCCCTGACTCCCAGGTAGTGCTTTTCTGCACTCCAGAGCAAGACTACTCTGATCAAAATGTCTCTTCTTTTAAAAATGGATTCTTATAGGAATTTTTTTCTGACCCATAGCACTGAATACTGTGGCTACCAAGTGTCTCCAATTGAAGGGGGGGCGGGGAGACAGAGGCAAGTGTTGATTCTTCTCCTTTTTACAGCAATTTTGAACATTCTCCTTAGAAGAATGCTGCTATAAGGGCCTTGGGTGGGGGGTTCAGTCCAACTCCCACCCACCCATCCTGCCATGGGAGAGACTGAGATTAAGGAAACATTCACGAAGATGGATAAAACCAGGGGCAGTAAGAGGCAGAGGAGCAGAACTGATAGCACAGAAACCAAATCAGTGCATTGAGCATGGGCCGGGACATCCTCCTGGAAACCAAGAGACAGTAGATCAACAGACAGTATGAACAGCAAAATGCTGGAAGACAAGGGAACTATCCTAGTGATACAGTATCTGTGCAGCAGGAATTCCAGAGAGCCCAGGGCAGCCAGAAAGGAAGCACGAATTTAAGGACTAAGAGAAAAACTACTGCCCTGGGATCGAGAAAATCTCTCCTTGGGCTGATTTTTCATGTTCCAAGTATAAGACAAAATGAAAGAAAAGGGACTAATGCCTTCGTGATTTTTTTTTTAATCTAAAGGATGAAGAAAAAAACTTTTTTACTGGCATCTACACTGGGGAAATAATAATTTGAAATCAGACTTTTCCTCCACATTCCCATAAGACAGACACATGGCGAATTCTTCAGGGACTAGGAGGGAGAGTTAGTCACCCAAGAATTTATCCCTGCCAAGAAACTGATTGAAAATGAAGACAAGAAAAGGAATTCTCAAAAAATAAAATAAAATAAGGTCTTTGAGAATATAACCCTCACATGCCTTTGGGGAAGAAAAAGTTACCTTGAAAGAAATTGTCTAGACAACTAAAAACTCTAGCAAAATAAACAAAAACCATGAATAATATTGATGTTAAAAATATATAGTATACAATTCACTGATAAAAAAGAAATGTAATTTTTAAAAATGAGACATAATGTTTGTTCATTAAGTTGCTGTTAATTACCTGTTTACTACAGGCTCACAGTTACTGACACATCTGGGGCCAGATGTGTTTTCAAATTTGGGAATGTTCAGGTTTTTAAAAGGAGCACTTCCCACCCTTAAATGTCTGAAACAGCACCCCAAAATCCAACACTGATGTTTCTAAAGCAAAACACGAATATCCACACTAAATGAGATAAACAGAAGCTATAAATGTTCTTATGTCAACTGAGGTCAGGTTTTGCCACCAAATAAATGATCAAAAACTTTTGGTTTTCAGAAGTTCTTTGATTTTGGAATTAAAGATAAAGTATTGAAAAACCTATTAATAACGTTAAGAATTGATGGAATGGCTGGAAAAAAGTGCTCTTATACTTTTTGAATGGAACTTTATAAAAACCTTTTCTGAAATTTAATTTGGAATATGTTTCAAGGCCTAAAAAATGTAAATGTTCCTTGTCCCAGAAATTCTGCTGCTATTGATCTTAAGGAAATCATAGTAGTTGATTACAAAGTCTCCATTTTGGAGGTTCAGCCTAGAATTTTTCAAAAAAGTGAAGATTTGCAAGCCATTCAAATGTCCAAACACAGGAGATGGTTAAATAGATCACGGCACATCTAGAAAAATAAAAAATACCTTGAAGACATTGAAAATGACATGGTGGAAGAATATTTAGTTACATAGTAAGCTGATTAAAGAAAATGTTGTGAAAAAATTATAGTCATTTATCCTGTATATTTTATAAAGAAAAGAAATAGAAATATGTGTATGCAGAGAAGAAAAACTGGAAGGGTACATAACCAAAAAATTTTGTAAATCTGTATCTTCTAAAGTTTCTATCATTCACATGCTTATTTTTGTAGAAAAAATAATCATGAAAATTAAACCAATGCCTTTTTTTTTACAAAAATTAAATGATCATATCAAGAAAATATAGGAATAGAGTTTACAACATTCTGAACACAGACAAAACATCCAATGTGGAAGCATACAAGGGAGAAAATATAATCTGGAATGGTAGATACATTTACTATTAGAGTTGGAAAGGAGATTGGCTCAGAGGAGGCAGCCAGACTAAAAGCTTTTCCAGTGACTCAGGCATTGATTGATTTTGTTGCCTGTGACCTTTTCTTCTAAGTTCTCCCTTCAAGAAATCAGCTGGACTTAAGTGTGAGTACCAGCGCTGTTCAAATCAGCCAAGTTCACCATGGGGGGATGTATTAGGACATTTCTGTTGCTTACAACAACCTACTTAGAACTGGGTAATTTATCAGAAAACAAAATTTATTGCTTACAGTTTCGGAGGCTGGGAAGTCCATAGTCCAGGCAGCACATTTGGTGTAGGCCTTGTTGGTGGGTACAGTGACGCAGGGATCTCACATGGCAGAAAATGGTGGGGCAGAAAGAGAGAGAGATAGCTCCTCATGTGCTCCCTTTATAAAGCCCTCAAAACCACACCCCTGACCACCATTATTAATCCATGCACTACTGCATGGTCCTACAATCCAATCACCTCTTCAAGGCCCCACCTTTCAATTACCATAATAGGATTTCCCACCCTCTTAACAGACTCAGTGGGGACCAAGCTTCTAATACAAAAAACTTGGGGGACACAGTTCAGTCCCTATCAGGTGAAAATACTGACCTGAAAGCATGAGGATTCCTCGTCTAGTTTTGCTCTGCCAACTAAACTACATGAATTGGAATGACTTGGAACTTCAACTGAGCTAGGAGATGTGGCCGTCTTCCCTGGAGGACAAGAAGAGGGTGATCAGAGAGGAAACCAGTGACAGGCACCAAGAGCTAAGAGGACAGAAACCTCCATCACAACTCCTGCAAATATAATTCCTTCTACACAACCCAAAAAATAGATTTGACTTTGATGTTACATGGAAAGCTAAACGTTTGTCATCGAGACATAAAAGACAATTTTCTAGCAGCAAAAGGTATTTATTCTTCACTGATGGTTCAATGAGGAGCTGTTTCTCCAGGTAAAAGAAAGTCTCTTCTCCTCTGCTGATCATGTTACTCTTACTAGCGACAAACTACCATGTCTCACCTACTGTCCTTTGATTTACTCCTTATCACTCCTGCTTTCAGGGTGGAGAATCAGCCACAATGGCTCCTGCCTCAGTGGAAGGCCAGGCACATGCAAATTCCTCTAAGCCCTTGTAAAATACTCTGAGGAAAGAAATAACTCTAAATCCTGCCATCCCTTGCACATATCTTCTTGGAGCCTCGGGGGACAGAGGAAAGGAAAAAGGGAATTGTCAGCAGATTTGTTGAGACTTTGAGATTGTCCTTCTGTGAGCAGATGCAAAATAAAGCCTTTTTCAGACATATGAAAGCTGAAAGAATTCATCACTATCAGACCTGTGCTACAAGAAATGTTAAAGGAAGTCCTTCTAGACAAGGAAAATGATCCCAGATGGAAACCTGGATCTACACAAAGGAATGGAGAACGTGAGAAATGACAGTTGCATGAGTAAATATAAAGATGCCTTTCTTACTATTCAAAACTCTTTAGAATACGACTGACTGCTCAAAGGAAAAATAATTACAACATATGCTGAGGTTTGTGACATATATAAAAATAAAATGTATGGTAGTAATAACGCAGAGCCCAGAAAAGAAGAAATAGAGATATATTTTTATAAGTTTCTTATATATGTGGAGTAGTATATCACTTGAAGCTTGACCATGACAAATTAAAGACGAATATTAGCCCTAAAGAAACTACCAAAATAAGTGAATAGAAAGTTATAACTAATAAACCAAAGGAGACAACATAGAATCATTAAAAAAAAAAAAACCTCAATCCAAAGGAAGGCAGAAAAGGAATGAAAAAAAGACAAAGAACAGATGAGACAAATAGAAAAGTAATAGCAAGACAGTAACTTTAAAACTAACCCCATATTAATAATTTCATTAAGAAATAATGATCTAAAAACCACAATTAAAAGGCAGAGATTGTCAGATTGTCAGCTTTTTCTAAAAAAGAAAAGCACAAAAAACAGATAAGACCCAACTCTATGCTGCCTACAAGAAATCCATTTAAATGTAGAGACACTAGTAGATTAAAAGTAAAAAGATGGAAAAAAATATACCATGCTAACATTAAACAAAAGAAAGTGGGAGTGGCCATACCAATATCAGACAAGGTGAGTTTTAGGGCAAAAGATAACAAAGAGATAATAAAGGTCATTTCATAATGAAAAAAGGTTAATTTATCAAGAGGATATAGTAATCCTAAATCTTTAGGCCCTGGTAGCAGAACTTCAAAATACTTGGAGCACAACTGTTAGAACTGGATGGAGAAATAGACAAATTCACAATTTTAGTTGTAGATTTCAATATTCCCTTTTCAATAATTGATAGAACAAGGAGACAGAAAATCATTAATTATACTTTAAGAACACTGTCAACCAAGTTGTCCTAATGCACATTTATAGAGCACTTTACCCAACAAGAGTGTAATGCACAATCTTGTCAAGTGCACATGAAACATTCACCAAAACAGACATATTCTGGGTCATAAAACAAGTCTCAATAATCCATGTCATACAAAACATTTTCACTGACCACAATGGAATTAAATTGAACATCAATAACACAAAGATATCTGGAAAATCACCAAGTATTTAGAAACTAAATAACCCACTTCTAATAATGCATGTGTCAAAAGAGAAGTCAAAAGGAAAATTATAAAATATCTCAAACTAAATGAAAATAAAAACACATCAAAATTTATAGGATACCGCTAAAGTAGCACTTAGGGGAAATTTATAGCTTTAAAGGTATTTCATAGAAAAAGAAGAAAAGTTTCACATCAATTATCTAAGCTTCCACATTTAAGAACTAGCTAAAAAAGAACAAATGAATTAAAAATAAAGCAGAAAAAGGAAATAAAAACAATCAGATCAGAAATCAAAGAAATAGAAAACCAATAAACATCAACAGAAAAAAATCAATAAAACCAATAACTGGTTTTTTGACAAGATCAATTGATGAAACTCTAACCAGTCTTATCAAGGAAAAAAGAGAGGAGAAACAAATTACCAATATCAGGTGTAAGAGAGGTGACATTAATACAATTTCTTCAGGTATTAAAAGGATAACCAGGGAACATTATTAAAAGTTTTATGCCAACAAAGTCAACAACTTAGATGAAGTGGACAAATTACCAAAGTTTAGTCAAAAAGAAGTAAATAAGCCAAATAGCACTTTAACTAGTAAAGAAATTAAAATCTTAGTTTAAAACTTTTCCAGTAGAAAACATCAGGCCCAGATGGTAAATCCTGCCAAATATTTTGGAGGGAAATAATATGAAACTTTCCAGAAATAGAAGAGGAGGGAACATTTCTCAACATGTTCTATAAACCAGCATAACTTTGATACCAAAACTAAATTAAGATATTACAAGAGAAGAAAACTATAAAACAATATTTCATATGGACATAGATGCAAAATAAAAAATAAAAAAAATTAGCAACTCAAATCCAATAACATATAAAGGACACCATGACCAAGTGAGTTTTCTCTTTGGAATACAAAATTGATTTAATTTTTGAAAATTGATGTAATTCATCATATTAACAGACCAAAAAATGAAAACACATATGGTCGTTTTAATAAGTACATAAAAAGCATTCGGCCAAATCAAGCATCCATTTATGATTTTTTTAAAGAGGAAAGAACAAAAAGACCACACAGAAAACTACAAAAAGAAGGGAATTTCT
>NW_007726309.1:350447-375682 GCF_000696425.1 Galeopterus variegatus | reverse complement strand
TATATATATATATCAACAATCAGAAATTAAAAAGAAAAATTTATTTATGGTAGCATTAAAAAATAAGAAATATGGGATAAATCTAACAAAAGATGTAAAAGGCATGAGTACAAAAAACTATTAAATATTGCTGAGAAAAATTAAGGAAGACTTAAATGAAGAGGGGTAATGTTATCATGAACTGGAAGACTTGCAATTGCTAAATTGTGATTGATAAGTATCAATTCTTCCCTCATAGATCTATAGTCATGTAATCTCAACCAAAATCCCAGAAAGTTTTCTTGTAGAAATTGCTAAGCTGACTCTAAAATTTGTATGGAAATGCAAAGAATCTAGAATAGCCAAAACAACTTTAAAAAAGAAGGTAGTTGGGAGACTAACTACCTGACTTCAAGACTTGTTATGAAGCTACTGTAATCAAGACAGTGTAGTATTGGTATCAAGATTGACATATAGATCACAGTTTAGAAATTAACCAAAATATGTATGGTCAATTGATTTTTAACAAAGACGTAAAGGGAGTTCAGTGGAGAAAGGATAAGCTTTTCGACAAGTGATGCTAAAACAATTAAATAATCATATGCAGGAAAATATGAACTTCAGTTCATACCTCATATATACAAAAAAGTAACTCAAAACAAAGGATAAAACTAAACGTAAAACATTAAACTATCAAACTTCTAGAAAAAAATGGAAGAAAATGGATTAGGCAAATATTTCTTAGATACACCAAAACACAATTCTTAAAGGAAAAAGCACATAAATAATTGACCCCATCAAAACTCAGAGCTTCTGCTCTTCAAAAGACACTATTCAAAACCTTAAAATCCAAGCCACAGAATGAAATAACATGTTTGCAAATCACATATCTGATAAAGAATCATAACCAGAATATTATAAAGAACTCCCAAAACTCAATTATTTTTAAAACAGCCTAACTTAAAAATAGGGAAAAGATTTGAACAGACACCTCACCAAAGAAGATATAGGGCTGGCAATAAAGCATATGAAAAGATGCTCAACGTCATTAGAGAAATGTAAGTTAAAACCACAATGAGCTACCACTACACACCTATTAAAATGCCGAAAACAAAAAGACTGACTGTACTAAGTGTTGGTAAGGATGTAGAGCCACTGAAACTCTTATGCACTGCTGGTGGGATGCAAAACTGTATAGTCACTTTGGAAAACAGTCTGATGATTTCTTAAAAAAATTAAACATATACCTACCATACGATTCAGCCATTCCACTCCTAGGTATTTACCCAAGAAGAAAGGAAATGCGTGTCTTTACAAAAACTAACACATGAATGTTCATAGCAACTTTAATAGCCCCAAACTGGAAACAGTTCAAATGTCCATTAACAGGTGAATGAATAAACAAATTGTGATATATCCAAGCAATGGACTACTATTCAGCAATAAAAAGGAATGAATTAATCCTGCTCACTACCATACAGATGAATCTCAAAATAATTATGCTGAGTGAAAGAAGCCAATGTAGAAGAGTTCAAACTGTACAATTCCATTTCAGTAAAACCCTAGAAAGCACAAATGAATCTATAGGAACAGACAGCAGACCCAGGGTGGCCTGAGGCTGGGGTAGAGAGGTGTGGCAGCTAGAGCCAGGAGGGAGAGATGACAAAGGAGCATGAAGAAACGTTTGGAGGTAATGAATGTGTTCGCTATCTGGATTGTGGCAATGATTTAATGGAGGTATACGTCTGTCAAAACTTATCAAATTGCACACTGTGTGGTTTATCACGTGCCGATTATACTTCAATAAAGCTGTTAAACATTTGTAATGTACACGGGCTTTCTGGATCCACAACCCCGGGCCTTTCACCTGAATGACTTACCTGGGTCTTACCAATGGGAAGTTCTGAATGAATGAACTTCTCGGTGTTTCTGCCAGTCACTCTGTATCATGGGTTGAAAAGAGATCCTCATCACAGACAGGTATCCTTGCAGCTGGCTCTGACATTTCACCTGTGGTCCTGCACTTTGTTTCTGACTCTCTGTAACTCAATTCTCTCTACTCTCTGGGCAAACAGCTCTAGGAGCTGCTTCAGAACAAGGGACTCAGACATGGTTTCAGCTCCAGGCTCACACACAGCATTTGCACTGTGGTGCTATCTGCACACAAAGTGTCCCTCCCTACATCCAAGGCGAGACTTCTAGTCCTTTCAACAGGCAAGACAGCTGTGTGTAAAACTGGTACAAAAACACATGCGTGCAGGCAACAAAAGAAAAAATAGACAAATTGGAGTTCATAAAGATTTTTAAATTTTGTGTATCAAAAGACAGTATCAACAGAGTAAAAAAGCAACCTACAGAATGGGAGAAAATATTTGTAAGTCATATATCTGATAAAAGACTAATATTCAGAACATATAGAGAACTCCTAAAACTCAACAACAGCAAAACAAACCACCCAATTCAAAAATGGGCAAAGGACTTGGATAGACATTTCTCCAAAGAAGATATGTGAATGGCTAATAAGCACATGAAAAGATGCTCGACAGGACTAATCATTATGGAAATGCAAATTAAAACTATGAAGAGGTACTTCACACCCATTAAGATGGGTCCTATCAAAAAAATAAGTGTTGACGAGGATGTGGCGAAATTTGAACACTTGTGCACTGTTGGTAGGAGTATAAAATGGTACAGCCACTGTGGAAAACAGTATGAGAGTTTCAAAAACACTTAAAAATAGAATTACCCTGTGATCCAGCAATTCCATTTCAAGGTGTGTTATGGTCTGAATGTGTGTGTCTCTTCAAAATTCATATGCTGAAACCTAATCCCCTATGTGGTGGTATTAAGAGGTGGGGGCCTTTGGGAGGTGATTAGGTCAAGAGGATTCTGCCCTCATGAATAGGATTAGTGCCTTTACAAAAGAAGCCAAGGGAGCTTGTTCAGCCCTCACATCCACCAAGTAATGACATGGCTAGATATTGCCATCTATGAGGAATGGGACCTCATCAGACACCAAACCTGCTGGCACTTTGATCTTGGACTTCCCAGCCTCCAGACTGTGAGCAATAAATTTCTGTTGTTTATAAATTACTCAGTCTAAGGTATTTTGTTACAGCAACCCATATGGACTAAGACAGGGGATATACCCAAAAGAATTGAAAATAGGCTCTCAAAGAGATATTTGCACTCCCCTGTTCATAGCAGCATTATTTACAATAGCTAAAACATGAAATAAATAAATAAGCAAAATGTGGTATATACATACAATGAAATACTATTCAGCCTTAAAGAGGGAGGAAATTCTGACACCTGCTACAACATAGGTGAGCCTTGAGGACATTACACTGAGTGAAATAAGCCAATCATACAAGGACAAATGCTGTGTGATTCCACTCATAGGAGATACCTGGAATAGTCAAACTCAGAGAGATAGAAAGTGGCGTGGTGGTGGCCAGTGGCTAGGGAGAGGGGGAATTGGGAGTTATTATTTAATGGGTACTGTTTTCGGTTTCGCAAGATGAAAAGAGTTATGGAGATGGATGGTGGTGATGGTTGCACAATGTGATGAATGTATTTAATACCACTGAACTGTACACTTAAAAATGGTTAAGATGGTAAATTTTAAGTTATGTGCATTTTAACACAATAAAAAAATTGGATGGAAAACAAACAAAACACATGCCTGAACCTTCATGTACTTGTCCTGGGAGAGGCCCTCCAGCTGTCTCTTAAGTCTTACTCTTGGCTATGTTGTAATAACGATCTTGCTTATTTACTTTTTTTTTTCCATTCATAAAGACCAAGGGCAACTTTTTGTATTTTGTTTGTTTTTTTGTTTTTGTTTTTCCCAACTCACAATAGATTTCGGGGGACCGGGGGAGGGTGGAAGGTCTACTAAAAGATACGCTGGTTAACCGGAAGGGTTACAGAATCACTAGACCAGACGGGACGTAGAGATATTGATCTGGGCCAATCTGCTCATTTTAAAGACAAGGGACCCAGAACCCAGGGAAGAGAATGCTCTCGCCAAGGTCACCCACTAAACTAGTGGCTAACCTGGGACTTGAATCCCAAAACTTTTGACTCTCCTGTCAGCTTGAGAAAGAAGTAGAAAAACTACAAAAAGCAGACAGACAGAAAACCTAAAAAGGAACAGCAGTCTGGGGCTATTTAGTGTGAATGAAAAATGACAGTCCCATATAGAAGCCACCCAGTATTCTAGTGTGGTACGAGCTGATGCTCCCAGCTGGAACCCAGAATCCCACAGACAAAGGTACGTTATATCCCACTGCCTCTGCCTAAGATGAAATTATTTTCCATTTAAAGTGGTTAAAATGAAAGGTGGTCGGTACCTGTTGCTGAGCTTCTGTCATCTGAGCCCAGCTTCCTAACGGTTTCAAATCAGAGAATATTCAAGCATGTCCTTCCTACATGTATATTTACTTACAAATTAAACACATGTGTTGTTGAGCATGTACTGCTATTTATATTGAGATGAATTCAATACAAATAAAAGTTGCAGTACTTTGCTCCTCATCAATGACAACTCCCCGCATGCACACCTGTCCTCTTTGGAAGCCACACTGAATGGTGTGGAACAGAGGCTGGCCTAGGGTCGGAAGACCTGGATCCTACTGCAGCCTGTGCCGCCCAGTCTCACCCAATTCTTACCTCTAGTGTGCAGATTAGGAACCCAAGAGAGAAAGATGAAATGATTCACCCAAGGTCACGCTGATAATAACCAGGTAGCAAAATGTGGGACTTGGACCCAGATGTGACACCAGAGCAGTGCTTGTTTTGAGAACCAGGCGGTGGTACCACAAGGCAGCATTCAGTAAGAACAGAAGGAGTTCTTGGAAGTTCCAAGGTGGAGCAACCACCCACCTCGAGAATGTCTTGGCAAAAACACTGGAGCCTACAACTTAGCAGGGGAGACAGACGTCGTGCCAAATAGATAAACACTTAAAATTTGTTGTCAGTGCTACGGAGCAGGAAATCTGTGTAGTGAGAGAGGAAAATGGGAGGAACATTGGAATTGAAAAGCCAGGGCCTTGGAGGTGGCTTCTTAGCCTCCTTTCAAATTTCAGAAGGTGATACATCAGTTATTGCAGGAGGGACGATGGTTTTTAACACCCCACATTCTCTAACAGGGTTAAAATCTTCAACTTAGTCGAAACCAAGATGCCAGCTTTGCTCAGCTGTCTGTAGAGAGGCGAACAGCCAGTTTGTGTTAGTAGGAAACCTGTTGCAAACTTATCCAATTTACTGCCACTGTATGTGTGTTTAATGTTTCTTGCTAGTAGTCATCTGTGTCACTGCCATGTCCCCGTCACCGCAAGCTCTCCTGTCTTTGTTTTATGAACACGGCATACCAATTAATATTCCAGCAGTCATTGTCATTGCTCCCAATAACCACCCCTCACTTTATTACATGTTAATTTCTGGAGAGCTGTTAGCCTGCATTGGAATGTTCTTTCTGGTGGGGCCCAGGGCCAGGCCTGTCGCTGCTCCTTAGGAAATGAGTAAAAATCCATTCTCTGTCCCCCTTGAATGTGCCATTTCCTCAGGCTGTGGTTCTGGAGAGCTGTTAGCCTGCATTGGAATGTTCTTTCTGGTGGGGCCCAGGGCCAGGCCTGTAGCTGCTCCTTAGGAAATGAGTAAAAATCCATTCTCTGTCCCCCTTGAATGTGCCATTTCCTCAGACTGTGGCCATTTCCTCAGGCTGTGGTTCCTCCCACAAAAAGGGGGAGAGAGACAGAGACAGAAGGAGACAGAGACAGAGAAGCTTCCACTGACACATGAGGAATCTGGGATCCTCTAGGTAGCAAATTGGTTTTCATAAGGCACATGGAGGAGGTATGGCGCTGAAACTCAGTACAGAGCCCCGGCGATGCACTCAAGTCACCTGCTAACAGGGACATCAAGTCTCCTAATGGGAAGCAGCATGAAAACGAAGAGAGGGAGGAAGGGAAGGAGACCAGCAGGAAGGAAAGAAGGGAGCGAGGGAGGAAGGAAGAGCAAAAGGCCTCTAGCATTCTGACAAGCTAAATAGGAAAGGGGTGACTTTTGCTTATTTTGAGAACTAAATCCAAAGGACTGTGGTGACACCAAATAAGATAAATATCAGTCCCAAGAGCATGGTGACCTCACTGGGTAGGCACCAAAGAGCACAGAATGTTCAGAGTCACGGAGGTTGGGGTCTAATCCCAGCCCTGCTGCTGAGGGGTTCAGGCAGACCTCCCCAGCCCAGCCCAGGCTAGACCTCTAGACCGCCACCCAGGCCACCTGCTTTTCTTCCACAGAGCTCACCCCATTAGCATCATGTGGGTTTGATGAATTGTTAAACCCTCTCCCTTCCTAGCCTGGAAGATTCAGGGGGGGCACTGTTGCAGGCGTGGTTATAGCTGCATCCTCAGAGCCTGGAGCATGGCTTCAGAGCTCAGGAAAGATCTAGAATGGAGGCCTCTCTAAGCAGAGGCTGAAATCAGACCAGGATAATAAATGATGTGATGATGGTAATAAAAAACTGTGTAACCACCATTTATTATGCATCTCTTCTTTACCAGATACCCCTGTAGGAACCTCAGGTTCATCAACTGCTTGTCCCTAGCAAGTTCTTTAAAGTAAGGATTGATAATCCCATTTTATAGTTGAAGGAAAGGAAGCCCAGAGAGGAGAAGTGACTTTCCCACGACCTCATAGCTAACTGATGACAGAGCCAGGGCTAAAACCCAGCTGTGGGGATCTTCCCAAAACCCTGTTCACTCCCCTACCCCTGACTGTCTCAAAAGGTCTTGCATGGACCAGGTGACCCAGAGACACAGCCACGGAGCACAGCCTCAGCACCTCACTGACCAAGTCAACGACTTCTGCAGGGTGGGTCCCACTGCAGCAGCAGCTCTGCCCCCACCAGCCAATCACACAGCTGCAGATCTGCCCCCGCCAGCCAATCACTGCAGCTGCAGATCTGCCCCCACCAGCCAATCACCGCAGCTGCAGTCAACGACTTCTGCAGGGTGGGTCCCACTGCAGCAGCAGCTCTGCCCCCACCAGCCAATCACCGCAGCTACAAATCTGCCCCCACCAGCCAGTCACCACAGCTGCAGATCTGCCCCCACCAGCCAGTCACCACAGCTGCAGATCTGCCCAGCCAGCTAATCAGCCAGAGACAGGAAGCTCTTCTGCAACTCATCTGCCCTTATCTCCTGGCAGGGCTGCTCTGCAATGTCATGATCACCACACCTTACCAGAACATCTGCACCTCCTAAGCACAAAGCCCAACAGGCTCTGAACAGTGATTTCCTTTAGATCTTCTCCCAGAATCCCCCATCAAAACAAGAAACCCCAGACTGAAACTTGAGGGATGTCCTTCCATGTAGGGTCTGGCCTGGAGAAGATGCCTGGGGGAACCTATGTAGCAAGTACCTTGTCTTCCTTCTCCATCTGGTGAGCTCTTGGCTATCCTGCAGAACACCAGCTCAAATGTCCTTCCCCCTAGAAGATCTCCCAGTGCTGTAGGAGATCAGTACTCCCACAGCTGTAGTGGTCAGTACTCCAACAATACCAGGTTCACTTGTCTCACTGGATTATAACTATTTGGTTTTGTGTCTGTCTCCCCTACCAGGATGCCAACTGGAGGATATAAATCTCAAGGTACAAATATAGGTTAGTCGATTAGAACAAATGTAGGATTTCATTGTGGTTGATCAAGTTACTAGCTCTGTGACCTCGGGCAAGATTGCCTTTCTGAACCGCTGTGTTCATCTATACAAGGGGGGAAATATAGGTATCTCTATCACTATGGGAATTAAGCAATCATTTCACATGCTTGAAATGCAGCAGCCATTTAATAAGTGTTAGTGCTACCCCCACCCCTTCCATGCCAAGTCCTATGCCCAGCACATTGGGATTCTCACCAGTGCTTGTTTAAAGGAATCACTGAATGGATGGAATTAGACGAAATGCTGAGGTTCTACTCAATAAACAATGCTTGGAAGAGCAAGACCTACCTCAAGGAGGAGCCGCCTCCTCCCTACCCAAGAAAAAGTGCTGGGGCAGGTCCAGCTATGTCCTCACCACTCCTGTTTCCTCTCTTCTTGGACCCGTAGAAGGACTACATTTCCCAGCTTCCCTTACAGTTATGTCAGGGCCAATGAAATATGAGGGGACATTAACGGGCACCTGCTAAGCCCATCTCTAATCATTCCCCATGATTCTTCTCGCTCTCTCGCTCTCTCTTTCCCTTGTCCTCATGTCTGGAGATGAAGGACTCTGGTATTGTGGAGCCCCATGATGGAAGGAGCTCAGGTTTTAGAATCGATGCTTACAGGAAATCTACCAACCCTCAGTAGACTCTAACATGAGTAAAAATAAATTTTTGTGATGTCCAGTCACCGAAATGCCAGGTTGTTTATTATAGCAGCTCCTATTACTTATCCTGACTGATAAAGAAATAGGAGACAAAAGAGGCGTACGGGTTTCTTAAAATTCTGAAATAGGTGTCATCAGCTTCTCATTCAAGAGGCAGGAAGTGAGGAAACAGATACAGTATGATGGATGGCTGGACGTCTGGATCATGCAGGGCAAGCATTTTCTAAGACTGTTTCCGGTGATCATTTGGAAGGCAGAACCTGTGCCTGCTGATTTTATAGCTCTAGGGGAGAGGTTGGGAAACACGGCATTAATAACTTGGATACATCAGCTTACGGTTGGGTGCATCTGGAAAAATATTATAAAGAAGGAGATAAGTTGAGGAAAGAATCATTTAGTTTGCAAGTGGAACAGAAGACGAATAGAGAGTGCAGAAATCTGGAGCCTATCTTGGCTATTGTGAACAGATGATGGATGCATGGATGAACATGGGAGTGCAGGTATCCCTCTGAAGTGATGATTTCCATTCCTCTGGGTATATACCCAGAAGTGGGATTGCTGGATCATATGGAGGATCTATCTGTAGTTGTTTGAGAAACCTCCATACTGTTTTCCATAGTGGCTGTGCTAATTTACAGTCCCACCAACAGTGCAGGAGAGTTCCCTTCTCTCCACATCTTACCAGCATTTGTTATTCTCGTTTGTTTTGATTATAGCCAGTCTAACTGTGGTGAGACGATATCTCAATGTGGTTTTAATTTGTGTTTCCCTGATGTCCATTGATGTATAATTGGATAAGGAAACTGTGGTATATATACACCATGGAATATTACTCTGCCATAAAAAGAATGAAATTCTCCCATTTGCAACAACATGAATGAGCCTGGAGAAACTTATGTTGAGTAAAATAAGCAAAGCACAGAGCAATAAATACCACATGTCCTCACTCATAAGTTGGAGCTAAGAGAGAAAGAAGGAAGGAAAGAAAGACCACAGTGGTGCATGGACTTGCAGAGGGAGAGAACAGACCTAGGGATACAAAGTGGAGTGGGGAAAGGGGATGGGGAAGGAGGTTGGGGATAATTGAGGGGATAATTGGGTGGGGGACACGGGGTATAATTACAATTCGTGGTAATGGACATGCTGCCAGTATAGATCTGGCCATCACATCTTAGGCACGAGTAGTGACAATTTGCTTTATACCCCATGAATACTCATAATCAATAAAAACAAAGAAAAACATTTTTTTTTTTTAATCTGGAGCTTTACTGTGTTGGAAAAGCCAACTGCTTCTAGTCCCCAATAGTTAGAAATGGGATTTTAAAAGGTTTGGAGGACAAAGGCCCCGTAAATCTTCTGAGTTGGATAAAGTGACAAGCAAAGATCAGATTAAGGGTGTGGCCTTTCTGTGCAAGCTGTTAACTCCAAGGAGACAAGGATATGTTGAAAGAGAGCAAGAGAGAAAGGCACAAGAGAGAAAGCAAAGAAACGAAACCGATCTGAGAATTACATCTAGGGAGGGACTTTGGGTGTGGTCACTGTTACACAGAATGGGGCAAAGCAAATTGATCAGAAGCTTACTGAATTCTTAAGGGATATGTTTTGCCAAAGAAACCGAAAGTCTGAATTTTAAAAGCCTTTCACTATTTGCGACTTAAAAACACATTTTATTCTAGAAGAAAACATGAGGAAAAAAAACTTTATGACCTTGGATTTGGTAAAGATTTCTTAAATACAGCACCAAAAGTAACAATCTTTTTTAAAAAATTGATAAATTAGACTTCATCACAATGAAAAGTTTAGCTCTTCAAAAGACAAGTCAAAGACTGGGAGAAACTACTTGCAAATCACATATCTGAGAAAGGACTTGTATTCAAAACTGTAAAAAGCTTTCATGACTCAAAATAAGAAAACAACTCAATAACAAAATGGACAAAAGATTCGAAGAGACACATCACCAAAGAAGATAGACGGTTGGCAAGTAAATACATGAAAAGAGTTCGATGTCATTAGTCATTAGGGAGATGCATATTGAAACTACAGTGAGATACCACTACATACCTATTAGAACAGCTAAAAAAATTTTTTTTAAAGAGAAAAATCAACTGTTATCCCTTGTATTAGTCTGTCTCTGTTGCTTACAAAAAAATACCTAAAACTGGGTAATTTATAAAGAAATGAAATTTACTTTGTACAGTTTTGAAGGTTGGGAAGTCCATGCTCCAGGGAATGCACCTGAAGAGGGCCTTTTTCTGTGTGGGATCTCTCTACAGGGTCCCGTGGCAACCACGGTGTCACATGGCAAGAATGGGCTGAGCAGGAGAGCTAAGCTGCTCACTTGCTCTCCTTTTAAAGCCATCAGAACCACACCCATTATTCCATGAATGGGTTAATCCTTTCATGAGGGCACAGTCCTCATAATCTAATCACCTCTTAAAGGCCCCACCTTTCAGATACCTTAAATGGATTTTCCGCCTTCTTAACACTGTTACAATGAAGGTCAAGTTTCCAACACATGGACTTTTGGGGGACACATTTAACCCATAGCACCCCAGTACATTGCTGGTAGTCATGCAAAATGGTCTAGCCACTTCAGAAAATAATTTGGCAGCTTCTCATAAAATTAAACATATGCTTACCTTATGACCCAGTAATTCCATTCCTAGGTGTTTACCCAAGAGAAAAGAAAACTTATCTTCACACAACAACCTATACATGAATGTTTACAGAAGCTTCATTCATGTTTCCAGGCCCCCCACCCCCAAAAAATTAAAACAACACCAATGTTCTTCAAGGAGTGACAATGTTATAATGGAATACTACTTAGCAATAAAAAGGAGTAAACTATTTTGTTGATACACAAAACAACTTGGATGAATCCTAACTGCATTATGCTAAGTCGAAGACATTGTACTCAACAGGCTACTTACTGTATGATTCCAAAACATCAGAGGTTGCCGGTAACTAGGAGTGAGGGGGGGGGATTTAGCACAAAGAAGAATGAGGAAAATTTGGGGGGGTGATAGAACTATTCTAAATCTCAATTTTCAGTGGTGCTTACATGATTACATGTGTTTGTCAAAACTCATAGAATTAATTGTACACTAAAAGGTGAATTTTACCCTACTTAGATTATACCTAGATTTAAAAAAATACAAAAAGAAAAAGTTCATGGTAGACGATCAGTAACTGTTAGCACTAAAAACACACCCACACACATTGAAGCCCCAACCTCTCCTCAAGGAGAAGGCAAGCTGCAAAGGCTTCACAGCCCCGAGGTATGGCCTGCTCCCGCTCCCAACAACTTCAGAAGTATCCAAGGAGAGAAACAATTGAAGCCCCAACCTCTCCTCAAGGAGAAGGCAAGCTGCAAAGGCTTCACAGCCCCGAGGTCTGGCCTGCTCCCGCTCCCAACAACTTCAGAAGTATCCAAGGAGAGAAACGGTCAAGGCAGAGCCCCTGAAGGATGGAGCCAGGAGCCACAGAGCACCACAGACCAAGGAGTTCCTCCCTGAGCCCAGGATAAGCACCTGACCAATGGCAGTCCCCAGGCCTCAGGTGCAGCGAGCCTCACCGTGTCCACCCAGGCTGAGAACTTCAGACTTGCTGCAGATCAGAGACCACTGTTGGCTCGCATTCATCCCCTTCCTAAAGGAAGGGCCGTTGCAGTTACCCAGCCTCTGCTCTCTCCTGGATGTTGGATGGGTGGGGGGCATGTGCCTTGTCCTCTTAGTGCATGGGTCACCGTGTCTTCAGGAACCATATTTGGACCAGATGGAGAGGATGCTGTAGGACTCAGAGATCCTGGACTTTAAGCTGGATGTAGAGACTCGATGGCATTTGGAGTTGTTCCCCTTGCGGAGGGGATGGATATCTCCTACATGTAGGAGGAAAGGTTAAGCAGCTATTTGATGACTAGAAAGTGGACTGTGGCCAAGGCTGGTCAGAGGTTTGTCACTTCCATTTTCTCTTCCAGGATATGTGGGAAGATTATCCTTCCCAGCCCAGTAGCAGTCAGGTTGGGTCATGTGACTGAATTCTTGTCAACTGAATGTAGGCGGAAGTCATATACACCAGTCCCTGGTCCCTAAAAAGTCCAATATTGCTTTCCATTGTATCTTCTTCCAATCTACATGGCTGGAAGAAAAAGAGCCCCAGGTAGTGGAGCCACATGATAGAAGAACCAGGATCCCTGAGTCCTCACTTGAAAATCAGCTGCCCAGGAGAGGCTTCTCACTCTTATCAGATAATGACGTGAGCAAGAGATCAACTTTTATTTTATTATGCCCCTGAGAGCTGGTTTGAGGGTTGGTTGTTTCAGCAACCAGTATTACTTATACTGATTGATACACATGGCAACATTTAAGGAAGTATGTGGGAGCTTGTCATGAGTGTCTCCACCATCTGAGCCAAGGCAAAAGGTTGGGTGACATCCAAGGAACTTGCATGATTTCTGCAGGGCACGGGTGGCATGGAAATGACCAGACACCAGAGTGTGGGGCACTATAGTAAGAAGTGTGGTCAGTCAGAGACTCTGCAAGCCTAAGTCACTTTGCTCCAAAAGTGACCATTTGAATTGGCCTCTGGATCCCAGAATGACTTATTTCTTAAAAGATCCTGCTTCACTGCAGAGGATCGGGGGCATGGGAGCCCAGGGACAGGGGTCCAAGGACAGGTGACCAACATCTGGATAGTCTATCGATCACTGGTTGATTAGAGCCGGGATCCAATTTCTTGGGGAAGATCCCATGTTGGCACAAGAGACTGGAATGACCTGGGTCACCAGGAAGCACCTCCAGCAGAGAAACCCAGTTTCCAAACCTGGGACCCAGTTAGGAAACCGGGATCTGGGATGAGACCAAAACCATAGGACACAAACAGTCCATGAGTGCAGGAGACTCAGAGCTGAGCTAACAGGGAAGAGAGCCCCTTGCTCCTGGGCCCCCCACTAGACAGTCAATAATGTTCCTGGATTCTAGCATTGGGGTTAAGCCTGAAAGAGGAGTGAAGTGGTCCCAGCTGGAGGACAGGAGTTCAGGAGAGGCAGGAGCCAGGCAGGACCTGCTATTTAAGGTTTCTTATAAAAACTTTATCCTGCATATCAAAGTTCCCTAATTAGTAACAAGGGTTGTGCATGGGTTGGCTGGAGTTCTTCAGAAAGTGGAAGTCTAAAGGTTAAAACAAGCCAAAGGAAATATTGCTTTCCAGAACAGCCTAAATTATAGACCAAGCTATAAATGGGTTACCTATGGCAGGACTGGAGCTAGATTGCAACCCTGTAAAAGGGGAGACATGCTTCTCTGTCCACGCCTTACATCTTGCCTAGCATAGAAGGTGTATAGACAGTTTACCATGAAGACAAGGGCTGTAGAAAACAGTTTATTATGAGAAGACAGCCTTTCATGCTCCTACAGAGTGGTGGAGTCTAGAAGGTGCACTCATGTCTACCATCTCATATGGTTTTCCCAGAACTCTTGGAGGCAGATGTTCATCCTCTTCAATTGACAAGTGGAGAGAGAGCAGCTCAGAGTGGTGAGATAAGAACAAAGCTGGAATCTATTCCATTTGATGGACTGGGGTTTCTCATCCTCAACATGGATATTTGGGACCAGATAGTTCTGTGTTGTGGGGCTGTCCTGTGCATTGTAGGATACTTAGTGGCATCCCAGGCCTCTACCTAGTAGATGCCAGTAGTCACCCCTGACACACACTAGTTGTGATCATCAAAAATGTCTCCAGAGCAAATGTCCCCTGGAGTGTGAAATCACTCTGGTAAGAATCGCTGCTGCAGGTGGGTGAGCTCACATCCCTGAGGAAGGCGCTGGTCCACAATCCCTTATCTCAAATTCTTGGGGCCCTGAGTGGTTTATAATCCATGATATTTTGGGTTTTACAAAGGTAAAAACATAATATCCCAGTGGAGTCTAAGGCAGCCCCTCCCCCCCCCAATATCCCAGACATGACTATTTCCAGAGCAGAATGAATGAATATCTACATTCATTCATGAATATCAAGAGTCCATGAGCAAACTGTCACACAGAGAGGCTGAGTGACATGCCAGAGGTCACATGACTGATGCTGTGGCCGGGGTTAGGTGCAGAGAGCCAGTACTTTTCCATTGCTTCACACCCACCTCTCCTAACTCCCTCTCCTCCTGCCAAGGGCCCACGCTGGTGACAGGAGGACCCAGACACAGGTCCTTGGCTCCTGACCATGTTCCACCTGCTCCCCCTGCACCAGCCAGCTTCCCTGGGGACCCTCCCTAGATTTCGTCGGTCATGTCTTATTCTTTTTCAGGTTATGTGATCAGTCTTTCCATGTGGTCAATCCACAAGATGATCAGTAAAGTTAGAGACCCAAGGATTTAGGAAGCAAAAAGGAAAAAAGAGAGGTGGAAAGGAGGAGAACGCTGCCACAGCCAGAGCCTCTGCTGGAGGACGGCTCTGAGGGCTTTCCACGCGGGCCTGAGCGTGCATTCTGACCAGAGATGTGACGGCTCAGCTTCTGCCCCCTGTTTCAGCCCATGACATACTCGCTCTGTCCTGATGATGACACCTCACTCGGAAACAAACCCCATGGGGTCAGGCCTGTTTACTCAAATATTTGTCCCCAAAAACCAAGCTGCGAAAGTCATCAACCTCCCCATCGTTGGGGACACAGACTTGCGTCCAATGCCAGAAGCATGCCTTTGCAGTGGGGACCAATCAGAAGGCAAGACAATCCATGGGGTGCTGGTGCCCATGGTATCCAGCCATCTGGGGGCCCCCGCTTATCTCGGCCGGCTGTGGAGGCAAGGAAGGGGTTTTTTGCAGAGCTTGGTGGAGCTCCATATGGTTGAGATCAAAGGTGTTGCTGGGTGCATGGTTCTGCTTTATTTCCAAGCACTGCTGTTAATTAGAAAACAAGATCAGAGGCAGTATTAAAATCCAATTAAATTGATATGAACAGATTGCCAAGTGATGTTCACTAATGTATAATTGAGCACCATGCAAATTTCAGTGGCTGGCTTTTGTTTTTTCCCCCACACTCTGGAATGAATAATGAGGCTATGAAGTTTTCCTTCATTGTAAAAAACAAACAAGTTAATGCATTGATCTAGGGGGTATTGCCTTGGTGATTGATGGAAATGAGAGAGGAATAGCAAAGGGTGACTTCTTGAAGGAAGGGGGCAAGAGTTCTTCCGCTCTCCCTCTTTTTCTCTCTTTGGTTCCACATCTATCTCGCATGCCGAGTGGCAGGCTTAGTTTTCTGTTGGGATTCCATCGCGGACGATCCAGAGAAAGTTCCCCTGGATCTCAATGACGAATTGAAAACAAATTTTGGAAGTTTGAGGATAAATACCACAGATTTTAAAAAAAGGATCTGTGTGCATTTTGGTTTTGTTTTAATATTACTTTCTTGTTTGTGTCTTTGTGTGTTAAAAAGAGGGAATTTGCCCTAGATTTGCCCCCAGGATATAGAATCTGGGAGAAGATAGCAGAAAGATGAGGAAAGGCTAGTTTCACCCACAGAGATTAGATGGCTGCCTCCCGAAAAGAAGCCATTAGCATAAACATGTGTCAGGAGTTGCCTGTTATTGTTGCAAAATCATATTGTTTTCTCAGTGTGGATACAGCAGGTTTGTGAGCATGCTGTCAGTGTTAAGGTGTTGTTTTTTTTGTTTGTTTATTTTTTTTAAAAAAGTACCACCAATAGAAAAAAGACAACGGCGGATGGCAGTGTCTACATATTCATGATATGCTTAGAGCATTTGGGTTTTTGTTTGAACTCCCTTAAAAAAAAAAAAAGGAAATCTAAACAGCTCCCTCGCAGAAATGCAGCCGGTGTGCTAGAAAGTGAGGAAGACTTAAAGATAAGCAAGACCCAGGCCCTGACCTTAAGGCACCCAGAAAGGAGGCAGAAAGTGTGGATAAACAAGCAGCACTAGACACAGAGGCAGCTTTTCAGCATCCTTTCCCCTTTCTTTTTCGTTCCTATCAGGAGCCCTGATTTTGTTTGGGGAAATTACCTGCTCACCATGCAATTCATGGGCTGGTGACCCTGGTTTGGGGGCAATCCTGACTGGTCTAAGCCCCTTGGGGCAACCCCATCCCTCGTGCTGGTGATGAGTTCAGGTATGTACATGTGACCCAATTCTAGCCAATAACATGTGACGTGAGGGGCCTCTCCCTGGAGCTGCTGGGAAAAGTCCCCATAGACAACGAGACGAGGCTCGTGGGAAGCAAGAGTTGCTGCTGCCACCATCTTGCTGCTAGCCCAAGGGAGAAGCTCACACGTCAACAGGACACAGAGAATCACAAAGAATCAGAACCCCCCTACCTTACCTGATAGTCAGCACCTGAAACCCACACACCTCTTGACTTAATTCTTAGGTGTGATGGCAACTCCCCTCGTCATGTAAGCCTCTCTGGGCTGGATTTTTTGTTAAATGTTGCCAAAAGCAACCCAACTGATCCAGGATGAAATACCAGAGAGTAGGGTCAATTTCATCCCACTTGTGAGATCAGGGGAATCTCCCCGAAAGAAATGGGCCCTATGCTTCCTTGTTCCTAACAGTTGTCGAAGGTGGGCTTAGGTTTGACCGTTTCATTTTTTAGTTGATTGGTTTCAGAGAAGAGCCACAGGATAACATATAGTCATTAGCAACCCCGCTGTTCAGCTTTGCAGAAAGGGGAGGAGGGGGACGTTTGGGATTTTCTGGGTTTTGTTTTTTAAACAGTTTTATTGAGGTGTAAGTCACACACCATACAATTCATCCATCTAATTCACTGGTTTTCGGTATATTCACAGAGTGATACAACCATCATCTTTATCAAGAATTTTAAATATTGCTTTCAAATGTTACGGGCAATATTGAAATTATATACTGCAACAGGAAATAGAGAAAATGCTGTTTTGGAGCTCTTTTAAGTGATCGTTTAAAAATTGTTATACTTTCACATTTTATGCTTTTGTATATATTTTGTTTTCAGGTAAGTTTCATGTGGTTAGTCCCAAAATAATGGCTGAGTTTTTCACGTCCTTTTCCCAACTTCTAACTATTATGACACAAAATATAACTCCTGGTGAGAATAAATATTCAAGCATATAGTCCTTAGAAGAAAAATATTAATATAAACATGAGATTAAACATTTATAAGAAAACTATAATTGTTACCACTGAATTGAATATATTTATTTCAGGCCATTGTATTAGCATTGGTAATAAAATTATTTATAAAGCACAGGCCCTGTCTCAGGGCTTGAATAAGATCAAAGGCAGGTGAGATTGCTCGTGGTGAATCTTTCACACAGGTGTCTAGATGACGCCATTAAACTGAAATAACGTCTAGTTAGTAAATGATCCAAGTACATGCCATCATACAGTACTTGGGAGAAATTTGCATTTTTAGGCCAAAAGTTTTATGAACTGTTCGGGGTTTTTCCATACTCTTTTAATCTAGAACTCTGTATAATACATATGGCTAAAAATAATTATTAACAGTTGGAAGGAAACTTTGTTTATTGAGAGTTGCACATTTGCCTTTTCTTCCAAGGATAAAATATGGCTGTTATCTTAAAAGAAGGCACAGTGTGACGTCTGTGTAGTGGTCCGACTCTGTGCTTCCCAAATATCAACTCCCTGAGGAAAGGTGGCGTAATTCGTATTTGTTTTAATCCTTCCCACAAACCTCTAACATAGGTTTCATTATTCTCATTTTGCAGATGGGAAAACTGAGGCTTAAAAAAAATTCCCAACTGAAGACCTGGTCAGGGGTGGCCACACAATCTGTGGGGCCTGGTATAAAATGCAAAAGGAGAGGCATTTCTTCAAATTGTTTTAAAAGCAGGAAAAATGTGCCCCGTGAGGTGCTATGTTCACTCCGGCTGCTCCTCTCCCCCGCAGCCTCTCTCCCTCTGCTCGCCATGGTGTTTTGGGCCTCCCATCTCTGCTTCTCTTCTGAGACTGGCTTCATCTGCTGGTACACGGGCCTCCAGGGGCATCTCTCAGTAGTCATCGACCCTTCACCGGCCAAGACCACAGAGCTACCCAATTCAGCCTCTCTGTGTCCCCAATTCCAAGAGAAATGTCCAAAAGGAAAAATAAAACAAAACCTCCCATTGGGTGAGGTGTCCACCCTGGCCCTACCAGTGGAGCATGGCCAGGTGTCCGAAGAGCTGCCTCTTTGGCTCCAGGGGCTGGTCAGCACCGGTCCCCTAAAGTGGAGCACAGGGGACTGACATCTCGGATATTTCCCAGCTTCTTAGAGGGCTGCTATGGGCAGTGCGTATGCACAGGTTTGGCACCTGGCAGGGTCTCAACCCACCCTCGCTAAAACGCCTCTAGCCCCTGCGCTCTGGAATTGTGAGCCCTTCAGAGCTGGTTGTCCCTCTTTGACTGCTCCTTCTGCACCCCCAGGAGCTGCTTGTGCCCGAGGATAATGGGAGTGCGGGGGCTTCACACTGTAGGGCATTGACACCCACTTTCTTGCCTTCAATCCTCCCTCTCATTCCATTTTACAGCTAAGGAAACTGAAGCCAGCTGACCCGCCCAAGATCACCGAGCCAATAAAGGGGAGAGTCCAGATTTGAATCCAGACTATCTTAGGCCAAACTTAGTACATTTCCCGGCACATCCTGATTTCCTCTGGCACTGTTTCTATACAGCCCTGTCCTGTTACCAGAGCACTTTTTACACCCCTGACCTCCTGAGAGGCCCTGCGACCTGTGAGTCAGCACGCAGCATTGCCACCTCACGGATGAGCAAACTGCACCTGCAGACGCAGCCTGACTTTCCCAGGGTCTCACAGCCACGAAGAGGTAGCACCAGGCTTCCAGCTCATGCCTGTCTGGCTCCAAAGATCTTCTTTCTTTTTTCCCAACAGCATACCACCTCCACAGAGACACCTCAGAACCATTAAATTGTAGATTATTTTTGTAGGCTAAGAAATCAACGTTCTACCTTTCCAAGCATCCATCCAATACCACATCAGTGGTTGTTGTGAAGACCTGGTGGTATTGGGTAAGACTAATTGTGGAGGTGTGCACAGCACTTTACAGTTTATGAGTGCTTTCTCACATCATATCTTATAGCTCCTATAGTCCTTCTCTCATTTCATTTGTGTCCCACCGATGTATGGGGCAAGGGGCTGCATCACTGTTAAGGAGAAAGAGCGAGCATCTGCTTCCACCCTCACTCTAGCAGGAGTTGTTCATGCAGAGTCTCGTTTCACGCTCATAACAGCACTGTGGGATCTGTGATATTAGCCACATCTTACAGATGAAGAACTGAGGCTCAGAGAGGCAAGGGCACCTGCAGTTGAGTTGGAGGCAGCACTTCATGGAAAAGGTCGTGAGAAGTAAAAAGATGTTAGGGCATCTAGCAACTTCTAGATTATTCTCTTCCGTCACCACTAATGTAGGTTCACCTGCCCTCTTTTGGCAGAAAAGGGGGACCTGTCAAGTTTAAAATGTCCCTAAGTTCCAGAGCAAAAAAATGGTCCCAGTGCCAATGAAGGACACACCTTGCCACACTGAAGAGGCTGTGTGCGCCATGGGACAGAGGTTACTTCCTCCAGCACTTCAGCGTAGAAGGATCCCAGTTAGAGAGTACTGGCAAGTAAAATGAGAAGGAGGGAAGATAACCCCAAACTGGGATCAAAAGAAAGTGGGCGATTGGCTGCCATGAGGGCTGAGAAGGCTCAATTCTAGAACAGAAGTTGAGGCTTAAGGAAAAACACAAACAGAAAAGAGAGTCACCGTTGACCAGCTCAGCTGGAATAACCTGCAGAATCACAGACGATGGCCTTGTCCTCACGCCCTTCTCTCAGACGCTAAAAATGAACGCCCCTCCCGCTCCTTTTCTCAGCCTGGCACCCGGCACCCTACTGCTGAGTTCCGTTGTAGGAAGTTCGCTGATTTGGTGTCTCCATCCTTAGAAATGCAGCACTGCACGATCTTTAGGACTTTTTGCCACACACTGAAATGAGAAAGGAAAGAGAGGGACACAGGGTGGAGATCACCCAGGCAGGGCCGGGGGAAGAGGGTCCCCCGGGCTGGTGGGGGAGGGGGTGCTGGGCATGAGGGTTCATGCATTAGGTCCCTTCCAAGAGCTCCAGCAAGTCGGAATCAAAATCAAGACAGCATGGCAGGGCCCCAGCTGGCACACAGAGGAGCAAGAAAGCAGGAGTCCTCTGGAAGTGGGTAGGACAGCCTGGCTCTCGGAAGAGGCTGATCAGCCCAGACAGGCTTCAGGAAGTCCGGTTAGCAGCAGGCAAGGTGGCGCGTGAGCTTGTTCAGGAGGGTGAGTGGAGGCACGAGTGGATCTGCACGGCCAAGTGGAGACCGTGACTACGATCACGTAAAGCGATACACAGTCCACTCTGGGGTTTATACCACAGGCCGAGGCTTCCTCAGACGCTACCAGTCCAGTGCTCCGTAGTCAGTCAAGGGAGGTAAGTGCAGAAGGTCATGGGTTTCTCGGCTGCAGGACTTCTCGGGGGCTTTACTTTGTAAATTTACACTGTGACTCTCCAAAAGCATATAGAAAACACAGTTTCCCAGACTCCCTAAAATCACGTAAAGCGATACACAGTCCACTCTGGGGTTTATACCACAGGCCGAGGCTTCCTCAGATGCTACCAGTCCAGTGCTCCGTAGTCAGTCAAGGGAGGTAAGTGCAGAAGGTCATGGGTTTCTCGGCTGCAGGACTTCTCGGGGACTTTACTTTGTAAATTTACACTGTGACTCTCCAAAAGCATATAGAAAACACAGTTTCCCAGACTCCCTAAGTCACCAAGTCTTCTTCCCTAATACTGGCATTCCACTTTGAGAAATGCCATGTGTATTTGTCCATTTCTGTTGCTTACAACAAAACACACGGAACTGGGTAACTTGCAAGAAAACATAATTTATTGCTTATAGTTTCAGAGGCTAGGAAGTCCAAAGTCCAGGAAACACATCTGGTAAGAGCTTTCTTTGGTGATGACTTCAGTGACACAGGGTATCACGTTGCAAAATGGTGGAGCAGGGAGCAGAGCTCTTCATGCCCTCTGCTTTTAAGACTGTCAGGAGGCATGGCCACCACTAATCTATGAACTTGTTACTCAATGAATGGATCGATCCACTCACTAGGCACAGTCCTGACAGTCCAATCACCTCTTCAGGCCCTACCTTTCAACTCCCACAATAGTATTTCCTACCTTCTTAACACTGTCACAGTGGGGATCGGGTTTTGAGGGGACAGTCAATCCAAGGAACCATGGGTGAATGGTATAAAGGTCTGAGACCCCACAACTGGATGGCCTGGGTGCCTGGGTCGGGGCCCAGAAATACTGCTCAGGCATGGCTGTGGCCCCTTTCCTCTTGGGGCCTGGAATAGACCTTAATAGTTGTCAGGAGAAAGAAAGGACAGGAGACCCCGTGGCTGTCTGATGCAGGTACACGTGCTGCAATCTCAGCCTCTCACACCCTCTCCCCTGCACCTGGTCATACAAATGAAGCACAAACCAACTGTCTACCTGCCCCTGCAGCCCCCCTCCCTCACGCTCCATCCCCAACTTGAGTGTGGCTCTGATGGCCACCTCTGTCCACTTTCTCAGTATCCCACCACAGGTACAAACAGTGGGGGCTCGCAGCTTCTCTGACTCAGGGATCTCTCTGGAGCCACAGAAGCTGCTTTGTGTATCTGAGCAGGTGCATCCCAGAGCATGGGATGCAACAGCCCGAAGGCAGAGATCAACCATGGGGTCAGCCCAGCCTCCCATGCTTCCAGGGCAAATCCCGCAGCATGTTCTATGTGCCTCCTCACAGAGTCCCCAGGGAGATGGAGCCCCAGCTGCCCACAGCAGTGACCAACCAGTAACTCTCTTTATTCACTTTTTCCCTTCTCTGCCTCACTCACCCAACTCCCTCGTTCTGGTTTCTGGGGTCACCTCCCAAAAAAGCTATCTGCACCCAAGTCCTTGTCCCCATCTCTGCTTCCAGGAGAACTCAGACAGGACAGTAAGTGTGTGTGATGTTCCAGCCTGAGTACTCCGGATAGCAGACTGGTCTGAAATGAAACACAGCCGGCCCTGGGTTTCTTTCTCCCACGTTTGCCTGGTCAGTGCCCAGGGTCTAGATCCTGCCCAAGAGGCTGAAGCAAGCCCATGGGAGTGGGAAGTGAAAATCACAAACCAAGAGCACAGTATAGAACCCAAGGTGAGTTCCCCAAAGCCAAATTGGACCTGGAGGCGTGTGCAGCCAGAGTGGGAACCCCAGATCATCAAGGAGGAGCGAGGTCCCAACTAGGAAGTGGAGCCCAGCATCAGGCAGGCTGCTTTTGCTAGGACAGGGGCAGTGGCCGAGGAAAGGGGTCAGAGCCGGTGGGGACAGCAGGAGCCTGTTGGAGGCTGGGTTGTGTGGACCAGCGTCATGTGGTGGGTGTGGCCTGCAGGTTTACAGGAGTAGAGCAGGGTGAGGATGCCTGTGGGAGCCACGCAGGTACTACCTGTGGAAGAAAAACAGATGCAGAAAAATGCACTGCTTCCAAGATTATAAAAACCTGCCCAGCTTCCTCATCAATCAACTAAATGCAAAGAAAAGCAATAAGGTTCCCTTTTTCTTTCACCAACTTAACAAAGTTATTTTAAGAAGGTATATTAGTTCCTCCTATGCCCTCTTGGTCAGAGCTCAGGCGTTGAGGGTCAAAGATCAAACCAAACCACTGAGAGAGCAAAAGCAATGAACGGAGTGTTCTCTGAACCCGGATATGCCCAGAGCCGTGCGAAGGTCCAACATCATAGCAGGTGCTCCATGACAGTAAGTTGCTTTCATAGCATGTCCAGACCTGGGGAGACTTCATGGAGGACGTGGTCTATCCTCCCCTCCTTTGACAGCTTGCCTTCCAACCATGGCGCCACCACCAGCAATTGACCAAGAGATTTGTACATATATTTATAATAGCAAAAAAAATGAAAACAATCCAAATATTCACCAGTATGAGAAGGAATACACAAACTATGGTAGAATTCATACAATGAGTAGAATTCACCAGATGGACTACTGCTCAGCCAGAAAAAGGGACAGACCACTGCTACATGCAACAGCAAGGATGAATCTCACAGGCAGTGCGTTCACCAGTATGAGAAGGAATACACAAACTATGGTAGAATTCATACAATGAGTAGAATTCACCGGATGGACTACTGCTCAGCCAGAAAAAGGGACAGACCACTGCTACATGCAACAGCAAGGATGAATCTCACAGGCAGTGCGCGGAGTGCGAGATGCAGAAGAGAAGTTCTAGGAGGGGAGAAACTGATCTATGATGAAATAAAGCACTAGTAGTTGCCTCTGGCTCGGGATGGGAGAGAGGACAGACCAATGAGGGACACGAGGGAAGTTTATGGGGTTGCCACACTCTAATCTTAATTAGGATATTGTTTGAAGGAATGTACACATTTGTCACAATGCATCCATCTGCACACTTCAGATCTTGAGGATCTTAAGTACGGAACTATACCTCAGTAAAAAACATAACATTGGCACAGACACAGGGCAAGCACATTGCATGTACATTACTGTCACGATGATGCGTACTCTAACTCCATGGACTTCGAGACAGCAGAGCGTGATGGGCCCTTGGAAGCCCCTAGCTCGGCACTCTTAACCATTTTCCTGCCATGCACCCTTGTGACAAATGGGTGAAGCCTAGGACCCCTTCTCAGAATAAAGTTTTGCCTGCATTAAAATAAAGTGAAATAAAATAAAATAGACATGACAAAGAAAACCGATTATTCTGAAAGTTATCAAATATTAAAAACAGATTTGTGACCTAGGAATGCATGTGCTTCTTTATTAACGCATTAAATAACAAGCCCTAGCAGAGGGCCTGATAACTATCATAATTTCAAAGTAGTAAGCAGTGGAAATAGCATTTCAAAATTTCTGCAGCAACCGCAATGGAAAGGGAAAATATCTGGGATTCCTGTCAGTAACCGAGTCGCAGGCACTGAGAATACCGTGCCCGCGGAGCACCGCACCCCCTGCTAACCAGGGGCTCCACTTCAGTTACAGGTTAGTGAGAACGAAGGTGCGATTTTATCTGCTCCACCAGGTTCACAGACTTGTCCACAGACCCTTTGCCTCCAGGTTGGGACCATGCCTCAGTCCACCCCTCTCCGTCTGCAGAGGAGGAAACGGAGTCTGAGAGAGGAAATGTTCCAAAACAATACAAAGCTTGAGCTCAGACCCTGGTGTCCTACCCCTGCCCCCAGCTCAGCCCTCTGTCCTTCAGAGATAAAATACACAGAGCACTAAACACACTGTCCTGCATGGGGGGTCTCACCATGAAGACGTGGATGATTATGATTCCATGTGCTGGGACAGGCAAAGCGGGGATGCACTCGTGCACACACATGCACACACGCACACGTGCGCTCACACACACACACGCTCACACACACACACACACACACACACGCTCACACACTCTGGCCTGGCCTCTTTTAATAGTGCAGGGCTCAGCTGAAGGAGTGCCCCTGGACCCCACAGTCCCTGCCGGACCCCTGCCCAGAATGCAGGACCCCCCCAGCAGGGTCAGCAGGCTGCGTCCACCTGGCTGGCAGGCTGGCAGTCAGCAGACGCCCACCGAGCGCTGGGCCTCTGCCCACATTAACTCCCTGCTGGGATAATTCTTCTCCAGCCTTTTTTTTCCTGGCCACCAAGTGGGCCTGCCACCATACTGCTGTTTTTCATCTTGTTAATTGAGTCATTTATTTTGTTAAAAGGTGAAACTTTATCAGGGTCTGCGTGCCAAGTGTAAGAAGGTGTATTTAATGATACATCAAATGGCCATGGCTTCAGGTGCCTCTCTGTTTAGAAATGGTGCAGCTGGGGGGGCTGCGGGGGGGGGGGGCGGG
>NW_007726309.1:338942-349447 GCF_000696425.1 Galeopterus variegatus | reverse complement strand
GGGGGGGGGGGGGGGGGGGGGGGGGGGGGGGGGGGGGGGCAGGATGGAACCCAGCCTGAGCAATTAAATTATGCTGATTAGAAGAAACAGCCACAAGGTGGTTGGCGTCCAGGTGTGCACAGCGACATGTCCCTCTGCCCAGAAAAGCACCCAATGGTCAGGGGCTCAAGGGTGGGGACCGCATCCTGTTCATTTCTGTCCCCACGACACCCTGGTGTCTGTGCCTGCGCTGTCCCTGGCTCTCTCGGACCTGACTCCCAGGCTTTCCCTTTGCTCCAGGCTCTCACCCCACCCCCCAGTGTCCCAGGTCCCTCAGGTGAGGATGCAGCCCCACCCCCTGCCCACCCCCCCATACCAGCACCCCCGGCTTTCTCACCCCCACTCCTGATAACCAGGATCTCTTCTGCACCCTGAGGTCCCCAGAGGACCTTCCAAAGCACGAAGCTCAGAAGGCCTTTCCCCAGCCAAGACCTTCCGTGCCTTCCCCTCCCCTCAAACTTTTCGGGGCAAGGTCCGAGGCCTTCCTGCCCTGGCCAATGCAGCACTCCAGCCCTCCCCCTCCAAGCACGCTTTATGCAGTCTTAGAACTCAGTGCCTTCAAATAAGCCCCCACCCACCCAGGATCCTCTCCTTCCCTCCTTCCCTTAACTCGGTGCTTCTCAACCCACTAGAATCACTCCAGAAGCTCTTTTAAAATACCAGTGCCCGAATCCCACCCAAGACAAACAGAATCAGGACCCTGGCCTCGGGGCACAGGCTACCCAGATGATTCTATGTGCAGGAAGGGTCGAGAACCACCTGTTCACATCCGACTTGCCATTCAAGGCTAGGCATGCCCATCTCCTCCTCCAGGAAGCCCTTCTGGCCTCTGTCCCCAAGTCCTTTGCCTCCCAAGGGTCAGTGAGGGCCCCTCCTCGGGGCTCCCTCCCTGAATGTGGGTGTTATCAGTATCATGGGGCTCCCTGCATGGGGTGCTCATGCGGGCAGGAGTGGCTGGAATCACAGGACGCAGCCCAGAGCCTGGCCACAGAGGGTTGTCGGTAGTGTCCCATGAAAGCCTGCATGGTACGGACACCCCAGTACACCCCACAACAATGGGCCACCAAGAAGAGCTCCCATCAGAAATGTCCAGACTTTGGATCGGGGAGCTCCAGGCTCTGGTCCTGCTCTAGCAACTTGAGCAAGTGTCTGGGACAGGCAGAAAGGACAGTATGAACGACAGCAGGAGGCTGGAAGCTCCTGGCCAGCGGCCAGCAAGGGCAACGGGGAGCCTTGCAGTAGATTGACAGGAGGCAGCAGAAGCAGTCGAAAGAGGCAGGAGCCCAGAGTTGCACCCAGCCCTGCCACTCGCCAGCTGGGTTACCTTGGGTGACTCACTCAACCTCTCTGAGCCTGTTTCCTCATCTGAGAAGTGGGGCAGTAGTCCTCTAACTCTGGGGGATTTGGGGAGGACTTTGCAGCTCGATATACGTAAAGTGCCGGGCACAACACTTGACATTGCAGCTTCAGAGACCATGATGCCCACGCAAATCACCAGCCTCTTTTCACTGGCCCAGCTTTTCCTCTCATGTATAGAGCACCCCAAGGAGCTCAGCCCACCAGCTGGCTGCGGGCGGGCGGGTGCCATGCCATCGGCACCAGCCACTGCTTCCTTTGCATGTCCTGAAGACACGCGTGCAGAGTGCAGATCAGCCTGTGTCCCTTTCATTCCACCCCGTTTTCTCAAAAACGGGATGGAACTGCTGGGCCGACAGCCTCTTCCATCTGATCAGCAGGCTTCTCCTCAATTTCACTCCAACACACATTTATTAAGCACCAGCTGTGTGCCAGGGCCCGTGCTACGAGACAAGGAAGCCAGTAGGAGCAGCATGTGTTTGGGTGGTTGAGTGCTGGCTGGTCTGTCTCCTGCATGGGAAGGTAAATGCACCGGGAGGTGTGACCACATCGCATGTGTGTGCCCTGGATCCCTGTCCCCAGCACTCGCCTGCACACAGGGAGCATGCAGTCACCGGGGCTCACGGTGCTGCTATGGAGCACGCGAGACCAAACATGAAAAACAGTAACACGCTTTCTGGGCTTCAGCAAGGAAGTGCAAAGATCACGTACAGACAAAGCGTCCCTTTCAGAATGGACGCTGAAGGCCAAAGACATGAGCAGTGTCCCTTGGTGCGTACTTGGCCTTCTCCCAAAGCCGGCCATGAGGATGCTCAGGGTCTTCGACAAATGTCCAAACACCTGTTTCTTGTCTATGTGTCCTGGTGATTTCTGAAACATTTGTGGACAGTGAGGGCTTTACTTTTACCTGGAACTAGTCCCAGTAAAGATTTCAAGCAGGACCGGCCATGGGCGACCCCAGCTGCACTTGGCCAAGTGCTATGTGTACAGACTTATTCATCTCACCTTGGCCTGATTGGGAGGGGGTGTCTTTGTCCCCTTCAAACCACACCACAGGCGCTGGGGGTCCTATTTGCCCATCAGATCTATACTCCACCCCCTCCACCCTGCCATAGGCCAGGAGCTGATCTGGATGGAGCTTCCTGCTGGGTCCGCCGATGGAGGCACAGTAGAATGGAAGCAGGAAGGGAGCAGGGGCAGGGATTCCTGCAGCCACTGCCTTGCTGGGTCACCACCAGTTGGCTGCATCCCAATTCCAAAAAGAGCTCCACCCTCCAGGCTCCAGGTTCTCCCTCTGACCTTCAGACCTCAGGGCCAAGGCTCCCTGCTGATGCCAGTCCCCAGCACTGCCCATCCTTGGTAAACAGTCCCAGGAGTCCTCATCAAGCCAGCCTCTGTCACCCAGCTCGAATGAGCCGTTTGTTCTGCTACCCTCACTTTCCAAACTAAAGGATTCTGTTGTGCAGCCCTCCTGGCCCTCCTCCCCAGGGCAAAAGCCCCTGCCCTGTGCTAGAATTGGCCTTTTGTAACACAATTCCAGCCTCTGTGTCAGCCACTGGGTGATTAAGAAAACACGCCATAGCTGAGTTATTCCCCATCCCCCTCCCCAGCACACACACACACACACACCCCTACTTGCTAGTGGAGCCCTTCCCCACACCCGGGCCCAGCTTGCCCACTCCAGCCTCACCTGCCAGATAGCAGTGGCACAGTACGGGGGATGGGGGGCTCATTCTGGAGTAGAAGGACCCTGAGTCCTGCCCCCACCCCTTACTGACCCCAGGACCTAGGGCACTCTCTGCACCTCCATTTCCTTGTATGAAGATGTCGTGTTCACCTTGTTGGGTTATAGGAAAATGACAGGAAGAGACACACGGCCCTGGAACTGGGGCCGGTGTATAGTGCACAGTCGTGAGGTGTGAGCAATCCCAGCTCTCACCACTGCCCCGTTTGCACAGGTCCTTCCAGTCCCACATCCCATGGCTGCCATGCTGCCCTTACAGGGGGGTCTGAGCTTTCCTCGATCCTGGACTGCAAATGGTTTCAGGTTCATCTGTCTCCTAAACCAGATCGTGTTACTTGAGAGCAGAAACTGTCTCCTCGTTCCCTTCCGCTGTCCTCCACACCTGGCCCAGAACTCGGGCAGGCAGGCCCTCAGGACGCATCTGCTAAAGAGGGAGAGACAGACGAGGGAGGGAGGGAGGGAGGGAGGGAAGGCCGGCCTGTGAGCCCTTGGCCATGTGACCTCAGCTCTCCTTAAATACCGAGCCCCTTCATCAACATAGTGTAAGGCTTCATCCTCGTACCAGTGAGGACGTACTATACAGTCCTTAGAAGACAGATTCCACAGCTGCTCATGAAATCCCAGCACCTGTAGACCTGGGCCAGATGTGTGGTCCTCTCAAAGAATCCCACGTGAAGTCCAGTCTCCTGACTATTTACAGATGTAGGGGAGCAGGAGGGGCACCCAACACTTGTTAGACCCATCGGGTGATATTCATTAGATTGTAAAATTCGCCCAGACCAAATAGGTGGCGTTTGCCCTTTGGAGAGATAAAGGTGGGAGGGTGGGGAGAGGTCAGGTGGCTTGTGTGGGCTGCACAGCTGGCTGATGGCAGAGCTGGGATTCTGAGCAGCCCCAGAACTTGCTCTCTTCTCACCGAGCATACCACCTCCCAGATGTGGAGGTGGGGCCAAAAGTGCTCAAGATCCTTACCTTAATGACATCTGCAAAGACCTTTGTTCCAAATAATGTCACATTCTGAGGTTTCAGGTGGACATATCTTTTAAAGGGGGTCAACCTACTACACAGACCTTAATTCCTTTCTCCCTACTCTAAGTACTGTGGTATGTCACTAATCAATATGATGACAAAGCCTTACACCAACTTGTAAACTCATGCTCATGTTGAAATCTATGTACTTGGGGGGAATCGGAGGTGAGCTGACCTACCCAATGTCACAGCAGGACCTAAAGCTCTGGCTTTAGGAAATACCTTCTCCAGTATTTCCTAAGACACCTGGCATCTGCACGGAAGAGTGCCTCAGCTCCTGACAGTGATTCACAAAGTCTATCCTCCCACAGTTCCCCTCTGCCAAGAGCTGGAGGTCCTCCAGGGTTGACGTGGAATTCTCCCCCACTGGCCCCAGTGGACTCCCACACCATCCTTCACAAAGTCTATCCTCCCACAGTTCCCCTCTGCCAAGAGCTGGAGGTCCTCCAGGGTTGACATGGAGTTCTCCCCCACTGGCCCCAGTGGACTCCCACACCATCCTGTGCACTTGCCCTGCTAGGCCCCGTCCCTCATGTTGGGTATGTTTGTTCGTGCACTTGTCCTGCCCAGAACACTGTGGGCTGTTTGTGGGCATGGACCCACGCCTGATCCATCCCTGTTTCCCTACTGCCTACCTCAGGCACGACACTGAGTAGGCCTGGTTAGACCATAAGGCTGTAGCAACAACCAAGACCCATTTCTTTGCCATTTGCAATATGTCCAATGTCCACAAGGGAAGGAAAAATAAAAAGGGACACTTCTGGTCCAATTGGCAGTAACCACTGAATAAGTTGAAACCCCTCATTTTCCACAGAAGCAATCAGAGGCCCTGATGAGAAGTGTCTTGCCCAGGACCATAAACGAAGGTGGGAACATAGCAAGACAGATGGCCCAGAAACATGAAGCATAGTTCCTGCTCCTCTTCCTTGCTTGAGTAGAGGGTGGGAAACGGAGGGGAGAAAGAAGGGATGGGTGCAAACGAAGGGAGATGCCCCTTTCTGAGAACATTGGTTCTGCAATTAACCGAGGGCCCTGGGGCCAAAACACATTCTGGCTTCAAGCCCATCTCTAAAGCTTCCACCAATGTTAATTAAGAGTTTTCTCAGCACCAACTGGGCCAGGCTCTGCTGAGAACTGAGTCGCCTGTGCCTCCATGGGCATCGACAATGTGATTCATCACAGTGCCCTGGCTGCTCTCACTCGGGGGAGGCAGGCTGTGCTTTTGTAAGGGGTTAGGAGAATCGAGAGTCATTGGGGGAGAAGGGTAATATGCGCTCTGCAGACAGGAGCTATGGGCTAGGCCAAGAGGGCTGAAATCCAAAGGCCAGTCAAGTTGGCTACACAAAGAGAGGCAGGGAAGAGCATGCAAGAAACAGCAAAGAGAAGGCAGCAACTGGGAAGAGAGGAAGGCCAGCTCTAGGGTGCAGGCCCACGTGGGCCATGCTGCGGAGTTTTCTCTTAACCCTAAGTCATTAAACCAACACAGGGAGGTTTCCCGTCAGAAACAATGCAGGTAAAAGAGGGTGCAGGGACATCTTGAAAACACTGGAGAGAACAATAACTGCCAACCCAGAGTTCTATAACCAGCAAAAATATCTTTCAAAGTGCAGGGGAAATAAGACTTTGGCGGACACACAAAAGCTGAAAGATTTTATTTTCAGCAGATTTCCACTATAAGAAATATTATAAAGGAAGCCCTTCAGACAAAAGGAAAAAATATACCAGATGAAAATATGGACCCAAAGAATAAAAAGCACCAGAAATGGTAAATACATGTGGAAATATATGATGTTTTTTAATTATTCAAATCTCTTTAAAAATAGTTGCCTGTTTAAAAAAAAATAATAACAATATAGTGTGGGATCTATAACAAATGAAAAGTCAAAATATGACAACAATCATACAAAGGTCAGGAGGGAAAGAAATGGAAGTATGTTATCATATGCATATCATGTGCTGTACTGGAAGGAGTAAAATATCATGTCAAAGAAAACTATGGTAAGTTAAAACAACCAATAATGTTATAAAATAAAGAGTTATAGCTAATAATACAGCAAAGGAGATAAAATATATTCATTAAAAAAATCTAATTGACCCACAACAAAGTAGAATAAAAGGAAAAGAGGAACAGCAAACAGATGGGACAAGTAGAAAAATAAAATAGCAATATGATTTAAACCTAACTAAAATCAATCATCATATTAAATACAGATAGTCTATCACCAATTGGGTGATAAATAAGCCTGATACAATGACTGATACTGGAAAAATTAGATATCCACATGGGAAAAAACCTCAATCCATACCTCACACCATATACAAAAATTAACTAAAAATGGGTCTGGCTGGTTAGTTCAGTTGGTTGGAGCACAGCCTTATAATACCAAGGCCATGGGTTTGGACCCCCATACTGGGCAGTTGCAAAAAAAAAAAAAAAAAAGGTTAAAGAAAAAATTAACTAAAACGTAATCATGGGTCTAAATGTAACACCTAAAATCTCAAATCTTCTAGAAGAAAATGTACAAAAGGCCTGCATGACCTCATTTTTCTACCTCTGGACATTTTCTCAGGCCAGTCTCCGTATCTGGATTAACCTCTCCTTCAAGATGTTACGTGAATAATTGTGCTTTCAAATCTATAATTTTTTAAGACCCAAATCAAATATGATCTCTTCCATATTCTCTGAACATTTTAAGTAGAATTTATCTATCCTGTTTTGAAATTTCCCAATCTGATCTAGTTTTTCAGCATTTCACACTGACTTCCTAGAATTCTTGGTATAGACATATATGCCCGAATTTTCCTATAAGACAGGGAGCTCCTTGAAGGCAGAGAGCAGATCTAATTTATTTTTTAATTTCTCACAGTGCCTAGCAAGGTACTTGGCATAGAGTAGCCATTATTAACATTTACCAAGATTTACCATATGCCAAGGCAGCTGTGGAGCTGCCCGTGTGTTCTGCTGCTGGGATTTAAAGAACAGGAAACACACCTGCTAGACGAGCCTCTTCAACCCCTGAATGATCAATGCAAATATGTCATTAATACCACCATCACGCTGGGAGTACTGAGCCGGGTGAATGTGGATAGCTCAACATCTTCACCCACACGTCCAGTTCAGAGGGCCGGTCAATGCACACGTGGAATGGTATTACTTGGTCACTCAAGTTGCATGGGTTGCTTTTTTAGTTTTGTTCTTCTTTTTTGAATTCTCCTTCTATTTGTTGCCATTATCTCAATGAAATGGGAGCTCAAACTCAAAAACTGCTTGACAAAAATTTAAGTTTTATTATACATATACATTCCAGAAGGTAATAAAACTGGCTTGCAGGACCAGGGAGAATTTTTCCGGTACAGAGCAGCTCCTGGAGAAGCCGATCTACCCTTTCTCAACCAGATTCAGAAATCAGAGGGCAGGAAAGACCCAAAACCAGCATCAGTGAAGTCACCCATTCAATGAATATTTGAATGTGCCAGGCTCTGGGCTGGCTACCAGAAATGCCTTCCCACGTACCACCCATCCTCTCCCTCAAGGCAATTCCAATACAACAAACGTTTGAAAACCATGGTAAGCACAGGGTGCTTGACCACACAGAGGGAGGCATCTAACTCAGGCCTGAGGGAAAGTGGGAAGACTTCCTGGAAGAGGAGGCAGCAAGACAGAAACTAAAGGAAGCCTATGGTCTCACCAGAAACAGGGAGAAACGTGCAGAGTGTTGTGGGCAGAAGCACAGATACGGGACAGCAGAACGCACTTTGGGTCGCTGTGAGAAAGGCAGCGAGACTAGAACTAGGAGGTGAGGGAGCTGGGGCTGGGGACGTCTGCAGCAAGGGGTGGCGGGAGCCAGACAGCAAGTGGAAAAGACCCATAGTGCAGAGCTCGGCATCTGCGCTTTACTCTGAAGACAGTGGGGATCCATGAGACGTTCAAGCACACAGAAGAGGTCCTCTGATCGGCTGCCCCAAGTGGGAGGCACTTAATGGACCTGGAGAGACCCGAGGGGAGGACATTTTGAACGCGTGGTGTAGGCAGAAAGTGCCCAAACAATAATCAAATCTCCAGAGAAGCAAATGCTGTCTTACAACCTGAGATAAAAGCTGGGAGTACTAATCATGGAGAGGCTACAAAGGCCTCAGAGCTTCCCAAAGTGATTCTTGGGTGGGGATCAGAGAACCAGGTGAGAAGTGAGAAAACCTTCCAGGCACAGGGAACAGCATTTGCTACGGCACTGAGGCCACAGGGGCAGCTCTGGCCTCTTCTAGCCTCTCCAGGCTCAACTTCTGTAAACTCCTACAACACTGTATAACTATCTCCTCTCTGGTGTTTATCACTTCTGAAAAACTTTATGTATTTCTTTTTCCTACTAAATGACAAGCTCCTTGAATCCAGGGACTTTGGTTGTTTGGGATTTTGTTGGCGTCCTCTGGCGTCCTCCTATTGTCTGTCACTTGGTAGGTACTCGATGAGTGGAGGATTCATATTAATAGATTAATCTGGGGTTTCTCAACCTTGGCACTGTTGACATTTGGATTGAATACTTCTTTGTAGAGAGGACCGTCCTGTGCACAGTAGGATTCTTAGTAGAATCCCTTATTCTACCTGTTAGATGTGAGTAGCACAAACACACACACCACTGTAACAACCAAAAATGTCTCCAGAATTAGTCCAACCCAAGCTTTTCCTTTTCCAGGCAGGGAAACTGAGGAACAGGAATTCTCTTATGGCCAGGCTTTTTCTCCTTTCTCCCTAGAGGACTTGAATCAACAAGAAAACCATCAGAATGAAGTGAAAGTCATGCAGGAAGGAAAGGAAATGGGCCTCTACACACACGTAGATATTCTTATCTTAACTCTTCTGCCAACATCAACTACTGAACCACCAGAGTTGATTCTCATCTTATAAACTGAAAACAAGGGAAATACTCATAGTTCACCCAATAACATTCTCACTCCGGGGCACTGAGAAAGGACCAGCCCCTCTAAAGGCCCCAGGGCAGGGTGGCAACTCTGAGTGTCAACATGGTGCCTTCCAGGGACAGAAGGGGAAAGGGCAGCCCTGCCTCGGGAGCCTCAGCGAATGCTGTGAGGTTTTCTCACACTAATGTTTTCCAGACTAGCAAAGAAACCATAGTTTAACGGTTGTGAGTGTAGATGTGCGGACGGATTACGTAGGCTTGGATTCCAACTCTGCCACCTGCTAACAGCATAGCATTGGCTAAATTATAAGCCTCTCTGAGCCACAGTTTCCTCACCTGTAAAATGGGCATAATTATAGCACCCCCATGGGCCAGTTGTGCAGAGTCCTCAGCATAGTGAGGACAAAGCACAGAGTCAGCACATGAGTGTCACCTGGCGTTGTCATTGCCTGCACACACACACACCAGGGCAAGAAGATGGCTCTTCTCTAAAAGACCTAAAATGTTGTAAGAACGTTAAAGCATCAGTGTGATATGCCTGACTTGGGGTGACAGGAGGTGAGGAGAACCCAGGTCTGCCACTTAATCTGCCTTCTAATTTTGGTTTCCTGTTCTGGTGGTTAATTTTACGTATCAACTTGACTAGGTTAAGGAATACCTAGAAACTGAGTAAAGCATTATTTTTGGGTGTGTCTATGAGAGGGTTTCCAGAAGATGTTAGCATGTGGGTCTGAGTGGACTGGGCAGAAAAGGTCCACATTTAATATGAGCAGGCACCATCCAATCCATTGGGGTCCTGGAGAGAACAAAAGCAGAGGAAAAGGCAAATCTTTGGCTCTATTTCTGCTGGAGTTGGGACACTCTTCTCTCCTGTCCGTGGACATCTGAATTTGAGACTCTTCAGCCTTTCGGTTCCAGGATTTACACCAGTGGCACCCCCAGCTCTCAGGCCTTTGGCCTTGGACTGAGATCCATCAGCTTCCTTGGTTCTGAGGCTTCCAGGCTTGGACTTGGACTGAGCCACATTACTGGCATCCAGTTTGCAGACAGCCTGTCATGGGACTTCTGAGCCAATTTCCCTGATAAATCCCCTCTCACGTATTTATATACATATCCTATCGGTTCTGTCTCTCTGAACCTTGTTGATGAAAAAGAGGTAATAAAACTCCTGCAACGGACTGAATGTTTGCCCCTCCAAAAAAAATTTATGTGTTTAAATTCTAACCCCCAATGTAATGGTATTAGGATGTGGAGCCTTTGGGAAGTGATTAGTTCATGAGTTTGGAGCCCTCGTGAATGGGATTGGTGCCCTTGAAAAGAGACCCCAAAGAGCTGCCTTGCCTTCCACCAGGTGAGGACATACTCAGAAGGCTGTGCTGGTCAATAAATCAGGAAAAGGCCCCTCTCTAGACACCCAATCT